>NC_090265.1:408739760-408909760 GCF_040414725.1 Anabrus simplex | reverse complement strand
TCCTTGTCCTTTCTTACAGGGGGTGTTAAAATGTTATATCACGTGATGTGTTGGATATTTGGGTCGCTATATGTGTTGTTCACCGGAAACAACGTTGTTTAAACCATGTGTTGTTTGTGTTAGTAAAATCCCGATGAAACAAGCGTCTTGTATGATACAGCAGATTCATAGATGATTAAATTAGTTTGTTAGGTAAATGACGTGATACCACCTTAATGTGTTTGAAAGTGTACTCAACCTAACTTAAATGTTTATCTCAGTTCACTTGATATTAGGACGACGTAACTTGTTATTTGAAATGTGTTAATTAACGTCATAATAGTATGAACCGCCGTAGGATATGTCCATATTTAATCATACCAGTATATAGTGTTATTGTGCGTTGTGTGACAAGTGTTTGTTTAATAATTAAATAATCAGAGAGGGCACGCCTTCTCGAGATTTAAAGGGTTACCGGGGGTAAAATAAAGTTGAGAAATGGACTCATGAACATTTAAAACACTGGAGATAAATTTGAATATATGTGTATTTTGTTATTCATAGTGAAATGGCATATCCGTGCAGAGATTAATATGCGTTTCTTTAGTTTCTTAAACTTGTGTTCAAAAATATAATCTCTCTTCTCATTGATTAGAGCAAACGTATTCCTCTCACAATTAATTCATATTTGCCCAGCGAACGCACCATTGACCCGTATGTTGTACGACTCAGCTAGGATGTTACTCAAGTAGGGGAGATGGGACTTCGACGCCAAGCTGAGTTCGAAACTCTCAACAAAGGTGCTCCATTCTGGTACCATGTTCATACGCCACGACAATTCATTGATGTACTGAAGCCTTGGACAGGTATAGTACAGAATTATAAGATCTGTAATGCGCTCTGGGCGAATTTCGATAGACTTACAGTACCGTAACAATAGTACTATACTATTTGTTTAACGTCGCACCGACACAGATGGGTCTTACAGCGACGATGGGGTAGGAAAGGTCAAGGAATGGGAAGGAAGCGACCGTGTCCTTAATTAAGACACAGCCCCAGCAATTTCCTGTTGTGAAAACAGGAAACCACGGAAAGCCATCTTCAGGGCTGCCGACAGTGGGGTTCGAACCCACTACCTCCCGGACGCAAGCTCACAGCCACGCGCCCCTAACCGCATGGCCAACTCGCCCGGTAAACAGTACTATACCAGACGAACAAGAATGTCGCACTTGGAGGTCGGCATGCGATTCCTCATCCCATTGCAAGACAAAAGTTTCTATAGCCAAATCGGATCTGGTGTTGTTGGAAAACAAGTCGAAAACGAGAAGCTAGCAATAGTGTCACATCCTGCAGCGCATCGGAATGTAATAGAGAAACGTTCCCATCGTATAACTGCGTTTATAAGCATGACATCCTGTTGTCACATACAATAGTCGAACACATGACAGCGTGATCCATTCAACTGAATGCATGAGTCGACAAAGCACGCAGTGCACAACCATAACTGGTCCTGTCAAGTGCATATAGGGCGGCTTTCTGATGGAGTACACAAACGGCGAATACGTCGATATGCTTTTAGTATTGGGTGCATCCAATAACCAAGCTTCTGCTGCTGCTCGTGAGCATGCAGCACGGTACCCTCAAAGGCACCATCCCGATAAGAATGTTTTCCGTTGCCTTGAGCAACGCCTGCGGGAAACCGGTAATCTTCGTCCACAAGTAGTGGACAGAGGTCGTCCAAGGACTAGATGTACTCCACAAACAGAGGACGACATTCCTGAAGCCGTTCACCAATCACCTCGGCGAAGTACCCGTGATATTGCAAGGCAGTTCCAGGTATATCAAACACTGGTTTTTGACGTGTTGCACGACGAAAAAACTGCATCCATATCATTACACGTTAACTCAACACCAGCGGTCAGAAGACCGCATTCAACGAGTACAGTTACTTGAATGACTTTTGCAACAAGAAGATAACAAACATTTTATAAAGAATGTGATATGGAGTGACGAATGTAGCTTCACTCGGGAAGGTATTTCAACCATCACAACAGCCATTATTGGTCTGACAACACACATGTCACCCGTGAACGTGGCTTTCAGGCACTCTTTGGCACAAACCTGTGCGCTGGAATCGTAGGGGAGTGCTTTTAGGCCCTTAACAATTGCCGGACAAGTTGAATGCGCCCCGCTATCGTACGTTTCTGGGCAATACATTGCCCGACGCTTTAGAAAATGTTCCACTTGGTGTTCGGCGACAGCTATGGTTTTAGCATGATGGTACACCACAACACTTCGGAATGACTGTGCGTAACTGGTTAAATGAAGCGTTTCCAAGGAAATGGATTGGATGTGGAGGTCCAATGTTCCGGCCTCCACGTTCCCCGGACCTAAATCCACTAGATTTTTATTTGTGGGGACACTTAAGGGAACATGTTTGTAGTACTCTATCCATGGATGTACAAGACCTAATAGCTCGCGTGCATGTTGCAATCGAATGGTGGATGCAGTTGTGTTGCGTAGGGTCCAGCAAAGTATGCTCCAGCGAGTGGCGAAGTGTTTGTAAATGCAAGATGGTCGCTTTGAACATCTGCTGTGAAGTGAACGTTGCTTGTAAGTATACGTACCAGCTCGGTGAAGATAAGATTGACGTCACACGTACACTATGGAATTATTGTGCGCAGCATAATGGGCAATCTAGTGTCGCTTACCTACTGTACTCTATGTGTTTCCTTGTACCGCATTGGATAGAGACGATGTTACCGTATTCACTATTATGTTCTACGTATTGGCTTTATTTGTGCCATTGACGAAGCAAAGTGGTCGTTTACGTTTGTAATAAGTTCATGTTATGTTTGAATGTTTAAATAAGGGAAACTGTAACGGAAAGACAGAACATAGTGTATTGCATAGTGGAGGTATACATTGGATACAATTTGATACATTAATTGAAAAAATTGGCGCGAACGAGACTCGAACACCAGCGCGTCCGCACAACCGGCATTCATCTCAATACCCCGTCTCACTGAGCTAATGAGGACGAGTTTCGTAGTCACAGCGAGAGGACATATGTTCTTCCCGCTGACTCATCTCTCCTCGCCAGGCGAACTGTACTTTCCCAGTACTAGACAGGCAGCTGTACTTTCGGTACACTTTCGAAAGAGCTTTCGTCTGAGCTGAAGCACTTCTCAGTGCTCACCTTCTCCTTCAGATTTATTTCAGGAGGACTAAGGCGGACAACGGCGAGGGCAGCCAGATGGAGACGAAGACGCCCGAAGAATGTGCGATGGAGTTCGGGCGCTTAGGCCGAAACCTATTCAGCTGAGTGCCACCAGCGCTGGAGGACAATACGCAGCCGGAGACGCTGCTACTAGAGCCGAAGCAGGAGCAGGAGCAGGAGAGGCCGGAGACTGAGGTGTAGACGGAGCCATACAGGGACGGGTGTGACCCCCTAAAGGCTTTTTCTTCTGCGAGGACTACACGGAATCGGAGTACGAGGCACTGCTCGTCTACTACAGACCGGGCCGCCCTGTAACTTCTCAAAGGTGCCTAGTCCTGGTCAGAAGGCTGCGCTCTCTTCAAGGAGGCAAGAAGATCTCGACGACCATGTCCGTGGAGAGCTTTCTACCAGGAGGTCTCATCATCAGGCATCAAGACCAGGAGGAAATGCGCGACGTGGAGAACGAGCTCTTAATCTGTTTCAGGTCGAACGACGGCACCCAAAGGAGGAGGGCCGAGTCGGAGACCAGGGAGGCCATCACCCAGACGCCGAGGAGGCTAAATCATAGGGTGGTTAACACCGACCTAGTCCAAGTCACCCAGGCGGAGACCAACGACGCCACCACCCAGGTGGTGCGCGCCACCCCGCGGAGCCGCGACTGTGCGACTCAAGCAGTTCGGCTCTGCCAGGTCGACACAGACCGAGGTCCCGAGCCCACCAGTGGTGATGTGGTCGAAGTGGACGCAGACCAAGGCCTACCAGGAAGGGCCTATCACCCGGGCGCAATCCAGTAAGGCGCCCCGGACGCGGACGGCAGCAGAACAGTGTAGAAGGACGTCCCTTGGCGTTCAGAGGCTGCTATCCAGGCCCGGCACGCCAGCGTGTGAGTCGAGGTGCAGACATCGATGTGCGCCCTTCAGGACAGGGAAGGCGGTCGAGTGTCAGCACATACTGACGCCACCGCCGCCAGCCAGGAGGAAGACGCCGTCTCTACAGCGGGATCACCTGCAACCCCTCGGTCACCAGGCCGGGAGGAGGGCCACCAGGGCGAGGCCTCTTATCCTGGCGAGAAGAAAACCCCACCCCCGGGAAGATACCCCAAGACTTAGGAGGAAGAAGACTCACCAGGAGAGGGCCGCCCAGTCGCAACCCAGGACTGCTCCCAGGATAGCAGCCGACCGAGGAGCCAATCAGAAGAGGATCTCAGCGGGAAGCGGCAATCAGGTGAGACCGAAACGTGCCCCTCGGCAGCTCTTGCAGTGTTTCCGCTGCCTGAGGTGGGGCCACCGGCAGGAGAGGTGTGGGCTCTGAGTGAAGTGCAACCGTTGTGGGGGTCATCACCACTACACGGCCTGCGCAACACTTGAAAGAGGCGCCGGTGTGCGCCACCAGCGCGGGGGCCCACCCGGCCACTCACCGCAGTTGCCCTGTATACCGGGCCATGGCGCGGGCAGAGATGAAGGAGGCCCGGCGTCTTGACACACCCCCATCCAGGAGGTCCTAGCCCAGGCGGGCTTGGTCTCATTCTCCGGGATCGGAGACTGGGTACGAGGGACCCCAAGGAGGCGGCGCTGTGCGGCAGGCCCTAGTGGTACTTGACGCATGGCTCCGCAACCGGCAAAGCTCTCGCTAGTCACGGCAGTGCCCAGATGGACTGATCCCCTGATTACTGGCCTGGCGAGACTACGTTTCTTGGCTGGTGCATGATATCTATTCTCAACTAACACAACCTCTGGACTTTTCTAGCCCATATCCTTGCATGTGCTAACAAATATCAGGTTTTACATGTAGGCTCTTTCTTTTTCTGCCTATGTGGTTTTCTCACGACCCTTATTACCACACCTTAACACCAACTTACCAACACAAACCTTGCCTGGTGACTCGTCTAACGTGCAAACAGGCAGGCACTCCTGTAGTACCTTTCCCACCCTTCCCTGCTATCACTTTTCTTATTATAAGTTAATACCATGTCGAAGGCAATGTAGATTGTGTCGATTGCCACGCGGGGGATGCAATCTTCACCCCCCCCCCGAAAAAATCACTGAGCTAATGAGACAGGTCCGTCAGAGCGCCGAGTTCATGCGACCTGTGCTTGGCCACGCTCCACGCTGTTACAGCGTTGCCAGAGCCTCGTTCCTTAACTCGCATCTCTATTAAACTTATTGGTGGGACGAGGTTTTGCAAGAAAAACTTTCGTCGTGAATTTCGACGAGGAACCGCATGCCGACCTATACGTGCGGCACTTTTGCTCACCCTGTATAACAGAACTTTCACCAAAGTGACCATAATTAGTCCTACATGCATTTCAATTAAGTAGCAGTCATTTAGTATTTGACTACACATTAACAAAGACACTAGATAGAACTACATAGACACATTTACTGAGCGACACTGCCAGAATGACGAATGAGCGCGGCAAGAGGGTGAATCGAACGATATTTTCTGAGTACTTCCGCTAAGTTTGTCTTAATAATTAAAGAAATTAAAAGAAGGAATTAGCTGAAAAACAATATGGATTGTACAAATTGCTTTTTTTAATATAATTTCTAATTTCATGCGATTTTTAAATAACCCTTAAGTTCTATCGAAACTTAAAAATAGCCGGGTGGCTAAAATGAAATCAAAATGTATTGCTCTCTAATTCCCCCCCCCCCCCCCCTTGATCACCGCTACTGCGTCTCAGCGTAGTTTACAATTGTAGTGTAGTAATTTTGCTCGGTTTATTATTGCGTAGTTCTTGTGTAGTAGGAGGATAATCTTTCTAGGATTTTAGTTCTAACTGCCTTTCTATTGTTTCAGTTAATCTGTTGTACTGTAATCAGGACTGGATTAAGTGCAGTTTAAAATTGTATTGTACCGGTACCGGTAGTTATTTTAATACATAGCGTCTTGCTTGCTGTATTGTTGTATAATCATTGTGTATCAGTCTGGCTTGAGCAAGCGAGAAGCGAGGTCGCTTTGTACAGTGCGTGCCGTAAATATGATTGGTATCGAGCAGTACCGGGCCGCGATTGGGGGGTGCCAGCTGAAACAGAGGAAGGAGGCCAAGAATGGACTGGCAAAAGGAAAAGAGGAGGTAAAATGGGGTGAAGCGCTGCTGGTAGCAGCAGTGTTAGCTGTGCTTCTGGTCATTGGGGAGGGGGGTGGAATTAAACCCAGCCCCAAATACCAGTGGCAAATTCAGCATGGAAGATATGGTAGCACTGAAGGTGGCAGTGAAGGAAGTAATTGAAGAAAATTGTCAATGGGATAAGGTGCAAGAGATAAAGGACATGATGGAAGAACAGAGAAAGGAGATACGAAACACGAAGAAATGGTTAGAAACGAAGACTGAGGAATCGAACAAGAGAGCGTGCAACAATGAGAAAGAGATACAATTATTAAGAGGGAAGGTGAAACATCTGGAAGAGGAGATGATAATGATGAAAAAGGAAGCAGAGAGGAACTGACAGGACAGAATGAAGAAAGCCATATTTATATATGGTGTAGAAGAAGGCGAGAAAGAAGGAAGGATTGATTTAATCTATAAGGTGGTAGAGGCCATACGGGATAGGATGAAGGTAATTTTCAGTAAAGTGGACATAGACGATGTGGAGAGAGTGGGCAAAGTAAAAGGACGGAGACCTATTAGGGTACAGTTTTTCTCTACCCTAATGGCAGAAATTGTGATAAAAACGGCAGTAACTTGCAGGGTCAGAAAGTATGGGTGAGGAGGGACATGGGAAAAGAAGGTGTGGAAAACACGAAGATTCTAAATAGGCATCTTTGGAGGGCGAGGCAGCAAGGGCTAAAAGCCCGCATAAGAGATCAGAGACTAGTGATGACGAATGGGAGATGGGTTAGGGAGCATCCAGTGGCGAAGCTGAAAGAGATGGACGAACACGCCAGTTCCGAGGGGGGAGCGATGGCAGTGCAAGATGGAAGGCAGGAAGCAGAAACAATTGGGGTTGAAGTGGAGGGAGGAGTGGAGATCAACCCATGTGAAAGTGGGCAACGCAATGTGGATACAGAAGAACAGAGCAGTGAAGGGGAGAGTGAGGGTGAGCAGCAAGAACCGGCGAGTGCAGTGTGTAGTGGTTTATTGAGCAAGAAAGAACATGAGAAGAGTGATCTACAAAAAGGTAAAGATGTTATGAACAGAGGAAGAAGTAGAAGCCTAAAAGACTTGTGGGGTAACGTGTGCAAGGGAGGGGGGAGGATACGGAGGGCATGGAACGGCAAAGAATGTTAAAAAAGGAGGTATCGAAACAGGGAATGAGGGGGTGAGAGCTACAGGGATTAAGAATAAGGAAGGCAATTTAGAAGGGAGAGAGGATAAGTTATAACTATATTGGAAAATAGGATGTGTGAATGTAGAGGGGAAAAGAAACAAAATGGGAAATAAAAAGGTTAGAGAAGTAGTAGAAAGTTTCCATGTAGTGGCACTCTTGGAGACGTGGTTGGAAGCAGGGAAAGAGATTTCTTGGAAGGGGTTTGTGATTAAATATAAATATAGAAGGAGAGGAATAAGGGACGCCCCCCAGGAGTAATGATAGTACTAATTAAAGAAGAGATTAGTGAACTAGTAGAAGAGATCGAGACAGATATGCAGGAAGTTATATGGATGAGATTTAATATGGGATGGGTAGAGGGAAGGATGAAGTGAAAAATCCTAGCGTTCGTGTATTGCCATCCTTATAGTTCCGTATGCACAAATGAACATCTTTTTGAAGAGCTTTTTGTGGAGATTAGTATGATAAGGGAGAGGTTTGCAGAAGAAGAGGACATGCTGCTATTTGGAGATTGGAACGCGAGAACAGGGGAACAGAGCCCAGTATATAGTAGGGAAGACGGGAGTGGCATGTTGAGAAGTAGAAGAAGTGAGGATAAAACTATAAACAGTTATGGGGAGAATCTCTCAGAGTTGTGCGCAGCGTGGAATTTATATATTTTGAATGGATGGAAAGAGGGTGACAGTACGGGTAAATTGACCTATGTCTCTGAGCAGGGGGGTAGTGTGATATATATAGTTTTAAGCTCGGAAGGAGTGTTAGAGGATATTATAAGAATGGAAGTAGGAGACTGGATTGAATCACACCATTTTCCAGTGTGGGTTCTGTTTTAAATGGGTGAGGAGAAGAATATAGTTAAGATGAAGGACGAACTAGGGAGAGGGTATAATAAGTACAAATGGACAGAGAAAGTGGAAAGGGATTGGGACAGGGTAGCAAAAGAAGAAGTACACTTACCGAAATATGGATGGGAAAGGGCGTTAGAGGAGAATAAGATTTATAAAGCCTTGGAATTGCTGCTACATACAATAAAGATGATAGCTCAGATAGATAATGGTGGAGGAAGAAAAAAGAAAGAGGGAGAAGAATAGTTTAATATAGAGTGCGAAGGTATACGAAAGAGGGTGCTGGGAGCGTTAGGGAGTATAGAAAAAATGTGGGAGCTTAGAAAGAGAGGTTTTTTGCAAGTTAAGGAAAGATTACAAAAAGAAAACTTGTGAGGTAAAAAAGGCGTGGTAGAGGAACAGACTGAAGCCATAAATAAAGAATGTAAGTTGAACAACACTGAGAAAGTTTGGGGAAGGATAAATAGAATAATTAAGGGTGGAAGGAGTCTAGAGAAAACGAGTATTGAGGATGTACAGTGATTTAGCTACTTTAGGGAACTACTCGGGGGGAAGGGGGAGGTATGGTTGCGTGAGGCCAGGGACGAAGAAATTTTGAGGAATAGAAGAGTAACAATTTACGAACTGGACAAGGAAATCACAAGAGAAGAAACTTTGGGAGTGATAAGAAGAATTAGGAGCAGGGCGGCGGGGGGTTGCAATGGTATCAATAATAAGTTTTGGAAGGAAATTAGCAAAAATGGTACAATGTTAGAGGGCATAGTTAAACGATTCAATAAGATTTTTGATGAGGGGAAGTACCCTAGGGAGTGGGAGACAGGAATTGTGTGCCCAATATATAAAGGAAAGGGTAGTAAAACAGTATGAATAACTATAGGGGTATATATCTGCTAGATTCCTTAAGTAAAATTTATACAGGAGTGTTAGCGAACAGGTTAAGTGAATGGGCAGAAAGAAACGAAGTATTGTCAGATTACCATGGGGGGTTTAGAAAAAAGAAAAGAACAGTGGACAATATAATGATAGTGAAGACGGTTTTGGAGAAGTATATGAACTTGCCAAGAGGTAAGGTGTATGTAGCGACAATTGACTTGGAAAAGGCGTTTGAGAGGGTGAATAGAGGGGCTCTATTAAATTGGGTACGTTGGAGTTGTCGGAAAAGATGTTAAGGGCAGTGGAGGCGTTATATAAAGTGGTTAGGTGCTGTGTAAAATTGGGTGACGATAAGTTGAGCAGACCACTATAGTCTAAGGTGGGTTTAAAGCAAGGGTGTAAATTATCACCAACATTGTTTATTCTATTTATTAACGATATTCTGGATGGACATGGGGGAAGCAATTGGGCCGTTCCGGTGATTAATGGGTTGGAGATAACCGGGATTGATTTTTGCTGATGATGTGATACTGATGACGCTAACGTCAAGAGGGATGCAGAGGGGCTTAAGTGCGGTGTCGGATTTCGCAAAGAAATGGGCCTTGAAAATTAACGGGAATAAATCGAAAGTGCTAGTAGCCCAGGTACACAAAGGAAGATGGGAAATGGGTCGTGCAGGGAGAAAGGCTTGAACAAGTAAGTAAGATAGAATATTTAGGAGTTATTAACAGAAAAGGGACTTTGTACCATCAAATAAGTCGAGCGAGAAGCAAAGGTTTCGCCGCCCTAGCATCAGTCAAAAACTTGTTGACTAAATTTCCGGGTATCAGTTATAAAACCTTGAGGTTAGTTTTAAGATCGGTGGCTTTGGTAGGGTGATGTACGGGGCTGAAGTTTGGGGGTTGGATGAGAAAAGAGTGGAATTAAGACGAATCATTTGTAATTTCGGTAAGTCGGTGATGCGGCTGCCGTAGTGCACAGCTAATGCAGGGGTGGAATTACTATGTGGGGAAGATGCAGAAGTTGAGTGTGTGAAAAGAATAGTTAAATACTGGATTATTTTGAAAAGAATATAGGACGGAAAATTGTTGCAAGCCGCGTACAATCAACAACGGAAGAGCATATATACGGGATGTAGGGTAGAAAAATTAGAGGATATTTGGAGAAGACAGGTTTGGGGTACATGTGGGATGCGGTTTGGTCGAAGACAGAAGCAAGAGGGTGGAAGGTGCTCTCCAGGAGAATTAAAGATATGCAAAAGCAGAGATTAGAAGAAATTAGGCTAAGAATTCCCCTTAGTGTGTTGAATAAAGTGTTAGAAGTAACGGAGATAAATATTACGTGTGCTGATAGGCTTAATAGGGGGGGGGGGGGTGTTATGATGGTTAAAGGTCGCCACAAGAACAAGGGATGGCTAAAGGGTAGAGATAAGACGGTATGCGTATTATGTGGGGTAATAAACGACGATTTTCATTTAATTAGCAATTGTAAAGAAACGAGAAAGTTAAGGAATTGTCTTTTGAGTGCCAAACATCGTGAATCATTAGAAACAGGGGATGAGAGGAATATTATAAGGTGGATTATCAGGCAATTGGAAGATGGGTGGCAGTTGAACAGGTACTTATGGCCATTAACAAGGAGTGTGAGAGAAAGGTGAGAGAGGAGGAGGCATAGGAAGAATATGTGGATGTGTAAAGGCTGAAAAGAAGGAACTGTGTTTATGTCATTGAAAAAAAAAGGTAAGTGTAATGTGTCAAGTAGGGAGCTTGTTTGATTTTGTAACTGTAAGAGGCCCTCATTGGAATTCAACCATAGTAGGACAGTGGACAAGAATTGCGAACGCAGTAGATAGGCAGGCAAAGTCATGTGCTAATAGTTGATGATACCTGATGTCGGGTGATTTTGTAACAATGACCTGATATAAATGATACGTGTAGAATATGAGGATAAAGTAGGACCAGACTGGATTTACTTAGGAATGGAATTGTAGGTATTAATTTAGTGACTATTAATTGTTCATTATTATTTTTCTTTTCCCCTTATTATTATTTGTAGTACGGTAGCAGGAGGACACTTAGTTATAGCTAGGAAGGCACGTGCGGGTTTTCTCACTATTTATGGATAGTCGATGGGTAAGGGAAAGGAAGGTATACTCGTAAGAGGATGGGGTGGGACGGGCCCAACACCCACCAAAAAAATGTGGGACGAGGAGTGAGAGAGGAGAGGAACAGGACGAGAGCGGTTTCAGCCCCAAGTGGCTGGCCGTAAATGGAATGGTGAGAGAACTGCGCTGTCATCTGGTAAAGGTAGAGGGGGTCCTCTTTTGGGCCCCACGGGTAGTGCCGGTCGTGCTATCGCAGGGGGGTGGCCTTTTTTCTCACCTGGGGCGATTGCGCGGCCGGACAGTAGTAATAGGAAGTTAGCTTATATTATTGGTATTATTATACTTTTTATTATTATTTATGTTGTTTCTTAATATTAAATGGAGACGATGGACATGGCATGGGGACTGAGGATGACTACCGTGTGTCACGTTTCCGGAGTATCTGACGGGCCCCTGCCATGCCCAAGGAGTCTCGTGTTTCTTTTCTTTTGGTTGTTAGTTGTCTGTGCACGGAAAGGGGATGTGTAAACATGTATCGGGGCTAATCGCCTGTTATGTTTAAATACTATATTTAAATCATTGTGTACTCATTTTGAAATTCCAACATTTAACGGCAGTTTAATTAATGTTTGAGCATAATAATAATAATAATAATAATAATAATAATAATAATAATAATAATAATAATAATAATAATAATAATAATAATAATAATAATAAGTAAACTCGTGTCCTCATTTCGAGTTAGTGCAGCTCTTTTCTAGCACATTCTGGAACACCCCTAATGGACGTGAGCTGCATGTACCACTTCAACCACATTCCAGCGCTCCTGCCATTCACCCTTTCAAGGTCAGGTTTTCTAAACGCTCACATACCCCACAATTTAGGTTTTTACAGGCACATAAATAAATCTCTCTATAAATAGCAAAACACACTCATTGGACATTATATTCACAAAAATGGATAAAATATAGATGAATGAAATGAAAAACAACAATATCACACAATTTACCTGCTTGAAAGTTTTTTTGTATGGTATTCCTCAAAGCATGGGGCTGGGCACAAACCAATATTCTTCTAAGCTATGTTTGTTTACATGACCCATTAGTACTTAATGCTAAAATAAATACATTTCTTCGACAGTAACATCAGTCCATTTTGACGCTCGGGATCTGGGAGAAATGACCTAATTATTCTCTACGTATTGCGAGTGATAAAAGTTCGTTTCTATGACTATTTTTTCCACTAAGGTATGCAGAAAAAATATTTTGAAAATGTCTAGTTCTGGAGAGTTTTCAGTCAAAGATTAGTCCTGGATTCCGGCAAGATCAGGCTTATAGCAGAAATCAGTAGGTAAAAATGTATTATTACCCGTTTCTTTTTCCCAGACTCGGTGATCAGTTGATATATTTCGTTTCTGCCCCTTCGCGGTAGCTGGTTATAATCCTTCATCATTGTCACACCTTCATCGTCAACAGTTGAAACTTCGGGTACAATATCGTCAACACTTTCTAAATCACTTTCACACAAATTTGAACCCTCACTTTCATCATTCATTAATATTTCAAACACTTTTTCATCACCTTTCAAAACTTCCGCATTCCTGCGAACAGCCATGTTTATCAGATCGCATTGACTCGCAAGTGTGGTAGATATTCACATGAAAAATTTAAGTTAACATTGCTCCCAAAGAGAATACAAATTAGCGCAAGCTTCCGCAATATAGCCGATAGATGGCAGATACGACAAATTCTTCAATCATTGCAGAAAGTCAAAGAGAAGCGAAGATATGATGCTGGGAAGTTCGACACGCAATATATTGCGCCGTAACTGCTGGGGCACTTCCCGCGAGGCGCAATATATTGCGCCGTGACCCGGAAAGGGTTAAATTTCTGGAAGTACCGGCAATCGAACCCGGGCCCTCGACGACGGCGCCGAATAATACTAACCGTTACGCTACGGAGGCGGAAATAATAATAATAATAATAATAATAATAATAATAATAATAATAATAATAATAATACTCCGTCTTTATATTTATATATTTAGTGTAACTGCACGTTTCTTTAGTTAGCCTGTTATTCTCATTACTTAATAATTATGATAAGGTTAAGTAGAATTGTAGTACAGTTATTTTATCAGGTAGTATCTAGCTTACTTCGTTGCCGTGAAATCCTTGTGAAGTATACATTATTTCTTTTGGTACATGCATTGTACTGCTCCTTGGCTGAATGGTCAGTGTTGGATCCTTCGGTTCAGAGGGTCCCAGGTTCGATTCACGGTAGGGTCGGGAATTTTAATCGCGAATGATTCGTCCCAGTAGGCCTACTCTCCTCTTGATACACGTACAATACATTACACTACGAACAATCACAGAAAACATGCAGCAGTGAACTAATCCCTGCACATAGGTTTGACATCAGCAAGGGCATACAGCCGTAAAACAAGTCCAAATGTGCGACAGTGTTCACACCCGTGACCACATCGATGTGTGGGAAAGGAAGTAAAAATAGGAAAAGAATGTATTTATTTATTTGTTTATTTATTTATTTATTTATTCACAGAATACGCTTTAATGTCTACTGATATTATTCGTATCATTTCATATATCTGTGAAGACGATAAAATAATGGCTGAGGGAGGCAGGGGTAAGGGCTGCCGGTGTTCATTATTTTATCAAAATCATTAACTTGCATTGCTCCATAATACACAAAATACATTATAACATGAAGAAAGCAAATACTATTCTTTTGTTTAATAGTGTGTACTTTTTACAGGTACGTTTTAGTGTAATAATTTATTTTGAAATTGTGTGTTTGACAGACTGGAAAGCTTTTAAGTTACAATAATACTGGTAATGATTGTTGTTTAACATCGAGAAAAGTATTGTCGTTTATTTTACTATTGTTCACACGCGTGCGTGTTACACAGACGTCTTCCTCGTTATGACTTTGCGTCACGTAATTTGAAACTAGTTCGTAGCATGTTATCAACGTCACCACATTACGCTTTCTGCGTATTATGATAGTGGCACAATATTTAGAGCCACGATTTTCTTCGTATTAAAACGCGACAAAAAATATTTTGAAGTGATTTTGGTATGTCTTAACGAATCATATGATTCTGGTTACGAAATTAGTGATTTTGTCTTCACGAATTACAGCGAATTTTGCGGTAAGTGAAGCGAAACGTATGGATAATAAAGAGCTTGAAATTGTATTCCACTACAAAGACTGGGAAGGGAAATAGAAAACAGAATAAGGATTTCTGAATTCGTCAAAAGTACCTGTTCGTTTTAATATAGTAGGAAATGCCTTAATGGCATAGAGTCGGCGGTTGCAGAGTGGGCTTTAGCCTGCAGGTGACAACGGCTGGTCCGTGGTTCGACGGCTCAGCACTCCGACTACCAACCGAGTAGAGGAGGGGTGGCCGCGGCTCTTCCGTGGCTCTACGCCTCTGCATTCCGAAGACGTAGAGGGGCTGGTCCCTACCCTCGGCTGTCCTGATAATGGTTTTCTGCGGTTTTCCAATGTCCCGCACTAAAACTAGTGCCGGGACAGTTCCTAGTACAGGCCACGGCCGCCAACCCCCTCACCTTTTCCGATCATCTCCTTCTCCCTGTCACATCTCCTCAGCCTGAGAGACGACGTTAGTAGCAGTTAATGATATGACCCTAGTCTATAAGGTGAAAGCTATGACCACGGACTGTAGAGTGAACGGGTAATTTGTTATGCAGTCTTGATTATGGTTATATTATTGTCCTAATCAAGCTTACATAAAGAATAATGAATGATTATCAGTATTGTTTCTCTTTATCTTTCACGTAAATAATTTACAAATTCCATGAACGACTTTTTTATGAATAATTTTAGAAAATGATTACAGCGAAATTCAAGCTATGGGTCGAGACCTATTTCCTGAAATAACGCGAAAAATTGTTTTCTTCTGGCGAAATCGAACATTAATTAATGCGTAAAAGTCATGGTTCCACATATATTGTATCCGTTTCTTGTGTATATATCACTGCCTACTGTAGTTCCCAAACACAGAATTATCTAACTATCGGTATTGTAAATAGTCTATTACTCAATTCGGTAGTAGGCTGTATAAATTACAGCTCCCGATCGCCGCAACAGGAGTTACACGCAGTTGCGAAACTTATGCTCTGTTGCCGATAGGCCCATCAAATCAGTACTTCATTGCAAACCAGTTAATTACTCATCAGCTTTGATTTCCGATTGCATTGCAGAAAACTGAAACCCAATTCAACTTGCTCCAATTTTCTGAGTTAAGATTTATGAAAGAAATTAATCTGGCAACAACGCTATTCGTGACCACTGCTATGTTGATTCTTTAAGATTGGTGTCGTGCAAGGACATCAGTCTGGCAGTGAATAAGGAATCAGCTGAATTTTTCAGATTTTGAGGTTACGTTTCGGCGAATTATGAAAAATGAGCGATATACTCGCTAAGAAAGTGAAAAGGCCAAACGTTTCTGTGAATGATAGAGCAGTCTTACCTTTAGCAGTAGAGGGTTTCATAGATACTGAAAATAAAGGGACGGATGCTGTGTGGACAAAACAAAACGTCAGAAGCCCAGCACTCTCCCGTCTGAGCTATTCAGCCCGGCGATTGCAAGTCAAACTCCAGTCGAATTTTAATAGGCTTTCCTTCAACCAGGCATTAATACCTTACGCATACTACCCTGGAACGGCATTAATACCTTACGCATAGTACCCTGGAACTATTACCGTTCCAAGTTTAAAGTTCTGTCGAGATTCTTGTCTACAACTCCGCAAATCTCCCTTGTAATACCGTCCACCTGTGTTGTGCGAAGAAGTAGCTGTACAGCTCGTGGCCTTTCGTATGCAAAGATCGATTGTTAGTCATTTTCATGAAGGTCAGATACGTAACAATACCCCGCTTAAGTTGAAATTGGGATGATGTAAAGGCTCAGAATATTTATCAGTTTGGCATTTATTTTAATGTCAATTTAATGTCATTTTAAATATAGCGTCGATCTCATATATGCTTTATACTCCGTAATAAATATAATGAATTATCGAAGCTATATGGTTACTGTATTTTGTGTAACTATCACACCTGATATATTATGTCACTCAAATGGAATGTAAGAACACTCAATGATGACCCCGTAACTGAGAGACCCGAAAGGAGAACAGCTATAGTGGGTAGAGAATTAAGAAGATATAACATCGGCATAGCAGCACTCCAGGAACCCGTCTTGCTGATGAAGGCCAACTGAATGAACAAGGTGGAGGGAAAGCTACCAGTGAGCACTGATTACACGGAGTAGGCTTTGTTATCAAGAAAGAATTGTCAGAACTTCCCAGTGGATATAATGAACGTCCTATGACATTGAGACTTCAGTTAAACGACAACCAACATGCCACGGCGATCAGTGCATACAACCCCACACTAAATTCTGATGATGATAACAAAGAATCATTTTATTCAGATCTGGATGGCATCCTGTCAAATATTAATCATCAAGACAAAATAAACTTAATAGGCGATTTAATGCCAGAGTGGGCAAGGACAACATTGTATAGAATGGTGTCATTGGCAAGGATGGAATTGGCAGTGAAAACTCTAATGGTATTCTACTCCTCTCAAAATGTGCTGAACATGATTTAAAAATCACTAACACCATTTTTGCCAAAAGAATCGCTTTAAAACTACATGGCAGCATCCTAAATCGGAGCACTGGCATCTCGTTGATTATATAATTGTCCACAAGAAAGATCTTCGCGACGTTTTTATCACCAAAGCAATGACAGGAGCGGATGACTGTTGGACAAATCACCGACTTATCATATCAGTTATGAATTTGTCATTATCCCCTCAGAGGAAAAAAACAACGGAAACGCTGTAAACATGCATTTGATACCGTGAAATTTGGGATTTCAAAATATGTCTCACAATATAGAGAACTGCTTCATCAGACAGTGTCGGAGGAGTATCAACAGGATGAAACACATCACTGGGAGAGCTTGAAGACCACTATTCGGGATGCTTGCAAAGAAACGATGGGTTATAGGACTAAGAAACATCAAGATTAGTTTGATGAAAATGATGAAGAAATAGAAGCATTGGTTTTAGAGAAGAGAAAAGCCTTGCAAGCGTGGCGAAATGACATGAACTGCCTCACAAAGAAAGAAGCCTCTTGTCTTTCCAAAGCAAATGTCCAAAGAAGAATCCGTGTGCTCAAGAATGCATGATGGACATCCAAAGCACAAGAACTGCAATATCTAGCAGACAAAGACGCCACAATTCTTCCAAGCTACGAAAACAGCTTATGGTCCCACCACCTTTGGTAAAAATCCATTCTGGTCCAGTGATAGGAGTACACTTCTAAAAGATCAGTTCATCATCATGAACAGATGGAAGGAGCATTTTGAAGGTCTCCTGAATCAGGAATCAATTGTTGATGAACAGGTGTATGACTCAGTAGAACAAGCACCCATCAAAGAACAACTTGGCTCACTACCAACACTGGATGAAGTTAAGCGTACTGTTAATCAAGCAAGGCGATGGTATAGCTGCGGAAGCTGTCATAGATGGTGGTGATAAACTCAGACACTTACATGAACTGGTTGTTAAAATTTGGAACACTGATGAAATGCCTCTCGATTTCAGAGGTAGTCTTATAGTTCCAATATCTGCTTCAATCTCTTCATCGTTTTCATCAAACCAATCTTTTCTTCGCAAGCATCCTGATCATACTCCTGATATTGTAAACCGTGATGCTTTGTGAATGATTTTAGGATTGTATAGTTTTCCACAGAAATTTATTTCCATCTTGAAACTGTTCTACACTGATACGACGGCAGCTGTTACCGGCACCAACTCTGTTGGAGAGCCATTTCGCGTGAATGCCGGTGTTAGGCAAGGCTGTGTGATTGCCCTCACTTTGTTCTCATTACATATATCGAACAGACTGTAATAAATACCGGGGAGTATCATTACTGTCTTCCTTGGGAAAGCTTATTGATCGAATTTTGGCAAATTGTATACTACTCTTAGTGGAGGAAATGTGTCCGACTCGTTGGCTGAATGGTCAGCGTACTGGCCTTCAGTTCAGAAGTTCCCGGGTTCGATTCCCTGCCGAGTCGGGGATTTTAACCTTCATTGGTTAATTCCAATGGCCCGGGGGCTGGGTGTTTGTGCTGTCCCCAACATCCCTGCAACTCACACACCACACAGAACACTATCCTCCACCACAATAACACGCAGTTACCTACACATGGCAGATGCCGCGCACCCTCATCGGAGGGTCTGCCTTACAAGGGCTGCACTCGGCTAGAAATAGCCATACGAAATTAAAGTTGAGGAAATACACCAGAGAACCAGTGTGGATTCAGGCCTACTAAAGGAATCACGGATATGATATTCACAGTTTGTCAACTTCAGGAAAAATACAGAGAACAAAATAGACCTCCTTATACTGCCTTAATTGATCTCACTAAGGCATTTGATTCGGTAAACCGTGATGCTTTGTGGATGATTTTTGGATTGTATAGTTTTCCACAGAAATTAATTTCTATCTTGAAACTGTTCTACACTGATACGACGGCAGCTCTTACCGGTAACAGCTCTGTTGGAGAGCCATTTCGCTTGAATACCGGTGTTATGCAAGGCTGTGTGATTGCACCCACTTTGTTCTCATTATATATAGCCGCTGGTTATGCAGCTAGTCAAGGACGTTCTTCCTCCAGGAATACAGATAAATTATAGACTGGATGGGAAACTGTTTAATTAGAGCCGTCTAAGAGCGAAGACTCGTACACTTTCTACAGCATTAGTCGAGTTACAGTATGCTGATGATAATGCAGTTGTAGCTCAGTCCGAAGAAGAACTAGTGTTAATCCTGAATGCCTTTTCAACTGCATACATAAAAATTGATCTCAAACTGAATACCAGTAAGACACAGAATCTTTACAACCAACCCCTGGAGAAAGACATAGAGAGATGAATGTCTCCATCGACGGAATGAGCCTTCAAGTAGTAAACTCCTTCCTTTACCTTGCCAGCTTCCTCTCATCAAGCGCAAATATAGATTCGGAAACCCAATTTAGAATCAACCATGCTGGAGCATCCTTTGCAAAATACGACCCCGCGTATTTGACAGTCATGGTGTCAATGCTGCAACGAAGATCCTCGCATACAATTCGGTTGTAGTTCCCAGCTTACTATATGGATCTGAATCCTGGACATGGTACAGGCGGCATATTAAAATGTTGGATCAATATCACCAGCGATGTTTAAGGAGAATTTTGATATAACCTGGCAAGATAGATGCAAAAATGTCAGCGTACTTGAAGAGGCACATACCGCCAGTATAGAAGCCATGGTTTTAAGACGTCAGCTATGGTGGACAAGGCATGTAATACGCATGCCCGACAACCGCATTCCAAAGCAAGTGTCTTACTCTGAGTTAACAGTGGGTAAACGTTGTTTGGGAGGTTAGAGAAAGCGATTTAAGGATGTAATTAAGGCTAACATGAAGACGTGCCACATTGATATAAACAACTGGGAGACCTTAGCCCACAACCGTTCATCCTGGAGATCTTTAGTTCATCGCGGCACAGTACCTTTCGAAGAAAACCGTAGGCGGATAGCGAAAGATAAGAGGCAACAAAGGAAGGAAAAAGAACGAAAAAGGATAACAATGGCTGTTGCATCTGGGTTAACTGCCACCTCTGTGGAAAATGCTGCGCCTCTCATATTGGGCTGTTCAGTCACGTACGGACTCACCGATAAAGAGGAATTCTGATTGGAAGACCAACCTACTCGTTTTCGAGTGTTTGCTATTGTGTTGTATTTGGTTTAGAGGCATTAAGCCGCTGTGGATCAGTGGTAGCGTGTCGACTTCCGGATCCCAAGATAGTGGGCTTAAACCCGGCAGAGGTAGTCGGAATTTTTAAGGGCGGGAAAAGGCCATTCGACACTCCATGTCCTATGATGTCGGCATATAAAAGGTGTCTGGTGAAATATTCGGTGTTCATCCGACGAAATCCATTAAAACTCAGCCACAGACGCCAAGACAGGTGGTAGTGGTGGTGTTAATTACGTTTTCTTTCTTTCTTTCTTTCTTTCTTTCTTTCTTAATCTGCTTACCCTCCAGGGTTGGCTTTTCCCTCGGACGCAGCGAGGGATACTACCTCTACCGCCTCAAGAGCAGTGTCCTGGAGCTTCAGACTCTGGGTCGAGGGATACAACTACGAAGGATGACCGATACCTCGCCCAGGCGGCCTCATCTGCTATGCTGAACAGGGGCCTTGGTGGGGGATGGGAGGATTGGAAGGGATAGACAAGGAAGAGGGAAGGAAGCGGCCGTGGCCTTAAGTTAGGTACCATCCCGGCATTTGCATGGAGGGAAGTGGGAAACCACGGAAAACCACTTCGAGGATGGCTGAGGTGGGAATCGAACCCACCTCTACTCAGTTGACCTCCCGAGGCTGAGTGGAGCCCGTTCCAGCCCTCGTACCAGTTTTCAAATTTTGTGGCAGAGCAGGGAATCGAACCCGGGCCATCGGGGGTGGCAGCTAATCACACTAACCACTACACCACAGAGGTGGACAATTACCATTTTAAGAGGAAATACAACTAGGCAACCATGCTCTATTAACACTAACCAGAGAGGAAAATGGAAAGGGTCCGACACTTCGAGCAATGAAGGTATCGGCCGAAGAAAGACAAGGGCCACGAAGGGCATGAAAAAGAAAGATCCTTAGCCCACACAAACATAATACCCTCGGGGTCGGAAAACAACAAGAGTTGACCAAGGAAGGTCAGAGAGGATAGATGAAAATGAGGAGTCTGGAACAAGTATGTAGAAAGGGCCCCGTGGTCGCCAATCCACGCTCCCTGCTTCAAGAACACCTGGGCCCCCTTTACACTGCGGAAGTGAATAATAATAATAATAATAATAATAATAATAATAATAATAATAATAATAATAATAATAATAATAACGATAAATATGCATGTTTTCGCCCGCCTCTGTGGTGTAGTGGTTAGTGTTATTAGTTGCTGGAGGGAAGAGAGCAGATCTGAATGCCTCAGGTGGTGGTGGTGATTATTGTTTTAAGAGGAAGTACAACTGGGCAACCATCCTCTATATAACACTAATCAGAGGGAAAAATGGAAGGCATCCGACACTTCGAAAAATGAAGATATCGGCCAAAGGAAGACAAGGGCCACGAAGGGCGTGAAATGAAAGACTCCCTAGCCCTCGCAAACCTAATAGCGTCGGGGTCTCTGAATGCCTCACCCCCCTGTGAGTGGGGGCGGTGGAATAACACCCACGGTATACCCTGCCTGTCGTAAGAGGCGATAAAAAGGAGCCCCAAAGGCTCTGAACTTTGAAGCGCGGGTTGGCGACCACGGGGCCCTTAGCTGAGTCCTGACATTGCCTCCACTTACTTGTGCCAAGCTCCTCACTTTTAACTATCCTATCCGACCTCTCTTGGTCAACTCTTGTTCTTTTCTGACACCGACGCTTTTAGACTTCCGAGGGATAGGGAGTCTTTCATTTTCACGCCCTTCGTGGCCCTTGTCTTCCTTCGGCTGATATCTTCATTTGTCGAAGTGTCGGGTCCCTTCCATTCTTTTTCCTCTGATTAGTGTTATATAGAGGACAGTTGCCTAGTTGTACTTCCTCTTAAAACAATAATCACCACCACCACCACCACCACTCTGAATACCTCATCACCCCTCTACGTCTGTCAACTACTGGGCCGTTAAGAGGGTCTCATTCTGTGACTGCTGTCATGCTGTCATGCTGTCAAATGCAGACTATTGTAATGGATTATTGTTTACGTCCGTACATGGAAGGAGACAAAAGTAAGACAAAATTCATTCGAATGATGAAACCATGGACATGATGCAGGCTCCGATAGTTTCTACACTGGAATAACGAGAAGCCAGATATTTGTTACCTTTAACACGCCACCAGCTGGTTTCATTGTCAACCCCGAGACATGCGCAGGCAGACCAATATGGAGAATCAAATATATTCGGATACTTCGGCATTTTCGACAGTAAGATTTCCACTCCTACGTGTAGAAAGTGAAATTCGGCATGTTAGGTGTGTTACTAGTGAGATTACTTCCGAAAACAAGCTGAATTCATTTACCAGTCCCTTTCATATCTCTTATACTAAGCACCAATTCGAGAAGGTGGCCGGTTCTACGCTACACAAGTACTCGAAAAAGTACTGAAAGAAAAAAAACAAATGAGTGTTGAGCCGTCACTCGCGGGTTTCAGAACCGTATCGAGCCTCAGAAGTAGTAGTGTGACACGTTGCAGCATGTGGACAGCAGTGAAATCAACACCAGAAACAAGGAAATACAGAATGGGTCGCAATGGAAACGAGATCGTACAGGATGAAAGAAACTTCATTACAAGGCTACATAATCAATTAAAATCATTTAATGAGATAAGCCGGATTGTTAAAAGACCTCGTTCAACTGTTTACGATGTAATAGACGAAGTCGACAAGGACAAATTCGTCCAAAACAGGCCAAGAATGTGACGACCGCATATCCTCACATACCATACAATAAGCCTGTTTTCCACCGATATCACGAAAAACCCTGTCGCAGTGCTCCTAATATTCCAGTTGAACTACAGAATATCGGTGTCTCAGTTTCTGCGAGCACCGTACGGTGTGTTTGTTATCGTGAAGCGTACCATGGTAGAGTCGGTCGAAAGAACTGCTGGGTGAATGAAATAAACAGGAAAAAGCGACCGGAATTTGCTTTGAAATTTGATTTGAAATTTTGGAAAAAGGTAAAATGGAATGATAAAGAGTATATTAAACGTGTTTAGCCAGGTATGGAGAAAAACGCTGCATATTATTGATGGTGTAGTGGACCATAACATGTACCTGAACATCCTTAAACAAGAACTACCAGCCAGTGCGGGAAAAATGGGGATGATTGACGACTGAAGATAATAACTTCAAGCATATCGCTCATAACATCAAAGTGTGGCTGTTGTATACCATTAACACTACCAAGCACCGTCCGACTCGTTGGCTGAATGGTCAGCGTACTGGCCTTCGGTTCAGAGGGTCCCGGGTTCGATTCCCGGCCGGGTCGGGGATTTTAACCTTCATTGGTTAATTCCAATGGCCCGGGGACTGGGTATTTGTGCTGTCCCCAACATCCCCGCAACTCACACACCACACATAACACTATCCTCCACCACAATAACACGCAGTTACCTACACATGGCAGATGCCGCCCACCCTCATCAGAGGGTCTGCCTTACAAGGGCTGCACTTGCTAGAAATAGCCACACGAAATTATTATTATTATTATTATTATTGTACTACCAAACACCTACACACATTACCCCCAATCCACAGATATTAATCTTATTGAGCATATATGGATCATTTTGAAGACGAACATAAGAAAGAAAGAAAGAGATTAAAACAGTAATAATGAATGGCGTATGGCTTTTGGTGCCGAGAGTGTCCGAGGACATGTTCGGCTCGCCAGGTGCAGATCTTTTGATTTGACTCCCGTAGGCGACCTGCGCGTCATGATGAGGATGAAATGATGATGAAGACGACACATACACCCAGTCCCCGTGCCAGAGAAATTAACCAATGATGGTTAAAATTCCCGACCCTGCCGGGAATCGAACCCGGGACCCCTGTGACCAAAGGCCAGCACGCTAACCATTTAGCTATGGAGCATTAAAACAGTGACTGAACTGGAATTAATATCTCCGGCAGTAACTACACATTACGTGAACTCCATGCAACGCAGAACGCAGACTAACAGCGGCAATAAAATCTAAAGAATATCAAAAAAATACTGAAACAACAGTGCTGCGTTTTTGACTGGAGCATTCAGCGTCCGAATACTTCTGATGCGTGAGAAAAGGACTTTTATTCATTTACCTATTGTTTCTAATGTTCTTATTAATGTTTTCTTTACTTTTGTCAGTGCTTCGTGAAGGTATAAGTGGCCGATATTTTGTGTAATTCTGTATTCAAGCTTACATACAATATGTTTGTCACTCAATGCGTAAACGGTATACGAAGCTTGCGGGGTCCGAATGCTTTTGGTTCTCTCTCTAACTGTACTAGACTCATAAAGTGGTACTATTCACCTTCAAACACTGACTTGCTTTAGTGGAATTTTAAACATACCGACAGGCAAAATATTGCTTACATACTGTGCCCAGAATGACCGTAGGCCCTATCTGTCATCTGCTTAACGAAAAAAATGTATTGCAATTTCACCCAGTATAGGTCCTGAAAACGCCCGAAGCATGATCATCTGCAGATTTGGACACAACGTAAGCAGGTAAGATAGAAAGTAAGGAAATTATGCCCTCAGAATCACCGGAAAGGGAGAAAATGGAACAAAATCAGGAATAATACGGGGACTGTATGATCCAAATATGATATGATAAGGTAACTAAGGGAGATCCCGACAAGAGGGAGAACTCGACACTTTCAAGCTTAGCGCCTCTGGTAACCACAGTATTGCACAGGTCAAACTTGCAACTACATTGACTGGAGTCGTGTGGTTTTGTGCTCATGGTCATCCTGTTAGATGAAGATTATCACTATAAATACAAGGCATATGACCAATTGAAGGTGAGTAAGTAAGTGATAAATGATTTAAAAGTAACTTGCTATAATATGATGAGCAGGTTGTGTAACTAAATAGGTAGATATGCGATACTTTTAAGATAATGTTTTAGGTTAGGCACACTAAGCAAGTTTTGGATAAGCGGTCATGTTATTTCCAAATCGCCAAACCTTCAGCTTGCTAAGTGTTGCGACCTCTTGCCTGCCAATGAAACTCGGGGAGATCCAGACACGGCAAGCTGGGAGATCTCGACAGTGTCGAGATCTCCCTGAATCTCTAAACCGGGGTACATTTTTGGGGACATGGTTTAATGGTGCGTTAATACTACAGTTTAGTAGGAGTAATAAATGTTGACAATGTAGTGTATTAGGATATTTATAATATTTTTGTAATGCGATACTTTTATAATAATATTTGTATTGTTAAGTTAAACTCAAATTACGAAAGTTGGAGACTGGTGGTAAAATAGAAGTTTCGCATTAATAGTTTTGCATCCAAATGTTATAGGTGGAGAATGCCACGGAAATATGTGTACAAAGGTCTGCTTGGACGATGGAATGCAGAAGATATGGCTGCTGACGTGAAAGAAAATGGAACTACTCTAGCAACAGCTGCGAAGTATTTCAGTATTCCAAGAAAGACACTCAGATCCAGAATACTATCTGGTATATCTACCAATAGAAAACTGAAAAAAGGAGCAACAGTTGACAAAGCTATGGAGGACCAGTTAGTCAACCATCTCTTTCATCTCGATTCTAAAGGGTTTGGGCGAACAGTGACCGACTAACGAGAACTGGCTTTTAGGTTCACTCAGAGGCATGGTGTTAAGAAGCATATTTAAAAAACAAAAGGCAATGGTTGGATATGACTGGCTTTTTCAAGAACCTATTATATTTTCAATGTCAATGAAACTGGTGTTCAGCTCATATTTAAGACAGGGAAGATTATCAGTGAAAAGGGAAAGAAAAACGTGTTTCATACCTCCACGGCAGAAAAGGGATCTACGGTAACAGTAATGGTGTGTGATAATGCTATTGGATAGGCTATCCCACCCTTTGTTATAATGAAAGGGGTAAGGCAAAGATACACTCAAAAGGAATGCCCATTGGATCAGTTGTTAAAATGTCCGAATCAGTGCATATGACCACTGAGGTATTTTAATTTTTCCTTGATCATCTACACCGCTACAAACCTCGGGGCAGGATTCGGTTCATAATCAACGGACACTCAACGCACTGCAAAGATCCGGATGTGCTTGATAAGGTATCAGCTTTATGAATGGAGATGTGCTGCTTCCCCCCCCACACCCGCCACGGTGACTTCAAAGGATTATCGGGAAAATTTAAAGAATAGGAAACGCGAAAATGAAAAGAATCCTTCAAACCGAAGGACAACAACGAGAACTCGGCGTGCGCAACGGGGAAGCTAGTTTCTTAAGCAGTCTTCCTTGCTCTGAGAATGACTGCGCACTATCTGACGACAACCGTAATGAGGCATGCGTCCAATGTAGTGCAGAATGCAGGAAATGGTTCCAAGAGATGTGGGTGGAAAATCGAAACGATAAGCAGTTTATATGTACCCACTGTGTACCATAGTTGCGTAACTATTCGGAGGTCCTACCTAGTGTCAGGTTCTCCCTAAGTGCGGGAGAAGTGGACATTATTGCATCCTTTATTTATTTGATACTTTAACATGTTATGAATTGTTATTTTTTTCCATAAATAATAGAAAACATTAACTGTGTACAGAATCACCTGGGAAATAATTGAAATATTTTACAAATAAAGCGTGATCAAAATAACAGGATTTTGCTTAGCGTGTCGAGATATCCCTAAATTACTATATGATATGATATGATATGATATGATATGATATGATATGATATGATATGATATGATATGATATGATATGATATGATATGATATGATATGATATGATATGATATGATATGATATGATATATGATATGATATGATATGATATGATATGATATGATATGATATGATATGATATGATATGATATGATATGATATGATATGATATGATATGATATGATATGATATATGATTAGCAATATCCTGCGGCTTCGCTCGCGTGGATTTCGTAATTTGATCAAAGTAATCGTTCCTCGGGATTGTACTAAGACATTATCTGAAAATTCCTAAAGTATAAAAACTCGCCCAAAAATTGAGTTTCATTTACCCCAGAAATTCTTTGTAAACCATATTTGTGGTATTACCTTTTGGGGCTAAGACGACCATGTGACATACTGCAGACTGTACATGTGAGAACAGTCTTCTCTCAAGTCGAAAAAATAAATACATGTTTCTTTATTTTTAAAGGAGATTCCAAATAACTATTCCCACATCCGTAACATCTTCAGTTTTTGAGATCTGCATAGGTATAAAAAGAATTCAACCCCTTGATCAGTCCTTCACCCACCCCCACCCCCATCTAAGTGTATTTTCCGTAAACAAAAATACATGTTTCTTTATTTTTAAAGGAATTCCAAATACCAATTTTCACGTCTGAAACATCTTCAGTGTTTAAGACATAGGTATCCCCATAAAAAATAATTCAACTACAATTCACCTTTTTTCACCCCCGTTAAGTGCCTTCTCCGAAAACAAAAAGGTACATGTTCCTGTATTTTTTAAGGACTTTCCAAATACTAAGATTCTTGTCTCTAACATGTTAAGTTTTTCGCATATAATGTAGATATATCGGAGTTACGAGCGAGACATCGGGAAGTGCAGACGTGTGAATGAGCTGAGGTGCGCAATATGGGAATAACGATACAGCAATACAGGCTAAGAATTGGAAGATGGCATGGTGCAAGGCAGTGTTGGAAGGAAGGTGGAGTTGAGAGAGGAAGAGAAATTAGTGGTTATAAAGGACTGTTGGAGATTATGTTGTGTGCGACGGTTATTGCGACGCTGCTGGTGGTAGGAGGTATAGAAAAGAATCCGGGTCCAAACCAGGGACCGTTCGGCTGGGAGGAGCTTGAAGAGATCAAGAGAGTGGTGAAGGAAGCAAGCAAAGGAGAAGAAATTAAGGAAATGATGCAGGAACACCAGGCAACCCAAATGAAGGAGATGAAGGACTTAAAAAGTTTTATAAAAGAAGAAATTGGAGGTGTAAATGACAAGTTAGCGGAGATAGAAGATGAGGTAGAGAGCTTGAAAAAGAAGGTGGTGGTACTGGAAGAGGAATTAACAGCAATGAAGAGAGAAGTGAGGTTAGCGAGGAACGAATCGGCAAGAAAAAATGTGTTTGTGTATGGTGTACCTGAGGAAGGAACAGAATCAAAAGTGGAATTAGTATTGAAAGTGGTGGACATAGTTTCGAACAAAATGAAGATAAACTTTTCTGAAGTTGATATAGATGATATATATAGAGTGGGAAGGAACAAGGGACATAGGCCGGTGAAGTTAAGATTAATATCAACCCTGATGGCTGATATACTTCTGAGGAATGCTGGAAATTTGAAAGGATCGAACATTTATTTGAAGGCTGAGATAGAGAAAGAAGATAGGATGCGGTTGGAGGTCTATAAGCGGCATATGTGGCGTGCTAGAGCGGAGGGATTGCGAGTCAAGATAGTGGGGAGGTGTCTGGTTACTTCAGGCAGAAATTGGTCGCGATCGTGGACACAGGAGGAACTGCTGAGGATGGAAAAATGTGAGGAGGAAATGAGTTGCAGAAATCGAGAGCAGGGCGACATCAGTACGGAGAAGGAAGAGAGAAGAGGGGACTGCGGTGTCAGCGGGCAGGTAGCGAAGACAGCAGAGTCCTTGGTGAGTCAGAACAGCCCAGGAAGGAGTGAATCAACAAGTAGGTCACTAGACCGAAGTGAAGTGGACACAGGTAGTGAAGAGGTGACGGGAAGGGAAAGGAGTCAGGGTAGTGACTTAACCTCCCCAAATAGGAATAATGCAGAAATAAACCTGGAGAGAAAGCAGGCGTTAAATAAGGCGAGATCCTTAAGTTTAAAAGATCTATGGGGTGGGAAAAAAGGCTCTGGCACGGAAAAGGGGAAGGATGGGGGTGAGAAGAAAGAGAGGGATGGGGTGGAGCCAAAAGGAAGAATCACGAGAAGTAAGGGGGGAAGTGGTGAAATGCAGAAGTATAGGGAGGGAGGGGGAGGAAATAAATAACTAGATATGGTGATAGGGATGCTGAATATTGAGGGGTTGATGGGGAAGTTAGGGAATAAGGAAATTGTGGATTTAGTGAAAGATTTTGAGATTATTGCTCTAGTAGAGACGTGGTTAGGGAAGGGGGTTGAAATTACATGGGACGGTTATAGAGTAGTTAACGTGTTAAGGGAAAAAATAGGGAAGAGGGGCCGAAACCCAGGGGGCATAGTAGTTTTAATAAGGAATGAGATAGATGAATGGGTGGAGACGTTACAGACTAGGGTAGAAGGGGTAGTGTGGTTGAGAGTAAAAATGGGGAAGGGGGCAGCGGAAGCAATTTGTCTGGCACTGCTTTATAACCATCCGAGCGATTCAGTGTATGCAAATAAACATTTTTTTGACGAACTGATTGAAGAAATAAACACAATTAAAGGAATGTATGTAGAAGATGGGATAATTTTATTGGGGGATTGGAATGCGAGAGTGAGCAATAGAGTACCGGTATACGGGAAAGAAGTAAAAGTAGACGGGATACTGCAAAGGAAGAGCAAGGATAATGTTGTAAATAGTTATGGAGAAAGGTTATTAGAGTTATGTGCTCTAGAACATTTATTTATTTTAAATGGGTGGATGAAGGGGGATAGTGTGGGTGATTTGACGTATATTACAACAAATGGAGGGAGTGTGGTGGACATAGGAATAAGCTCAGAGATAGCGTTAAGGAGAATAATAAGTTTTGAGGTGTTAGAATATGGGTTGACAGAACATATGCCTATCAAAATAAAATTGAGAACTTTGGTTGCTGATGAGAAGGGAAAGATGGAGGAAAGTAAGGAGAGGTATAGGAATGGAGGATGGAAGTATGTATGGGATGATAATACCAAAGAGAAATTAAGACGGCATTTGAAAGAGGAGGGAGATATATTAAGGGTAGGAATTGAAAGGGCGGTAGAAGGGAATGATATGGATAACGTGTTAAAATTAATTGAACTCCCTGTATGGAGGGTGGGGAAGAAAGTGAGGAGAAGTGTAGAGGGAAAAAAGAATAAAATGAATGGATGGTTTGATGAAGACTGTAGGAGAAAACGTGAGGTTGTAATGAGAGCCCTAGCGGAGTTTAGGAAGGAGGGTACGCAAGAAAAAAGGAAGGAATATTGTAAATTGAGAAGGGAATATAAAGAGGTATTGAATGAGAAGAAGAGAGGATGGAAGGAGGCGGAAGCTGAAAAAATAAATATATATTGCAGAGAGAAGAAATTTGAGAGGATTTGGGAGTCAATAAACAAGATCAGAAGAACGAAACCGGAGGGGAAGGGAGATAAAATAGGAGAAAACGAGTGGGTTAGGCATTTTAAAAGGCTTTTAGAAGGGGAGAGGAAATTGGGTAGAGAAATAGACAAGTCACAAATTGGAAGGGAACTGGAAGTAGGCATTACAATATTGGATGGGGAGATAACAAGGCAGGAGGTAATTACAGTATTAAAAAATGCTAGACCCAAGGCTGCAGGAGGTGTGAATGGTATTTCCAATAGTGTATGGAAAGAGGTAGGGGCAAATGAACCGATGTTGAGAGGGATTGTGAAATTCTTTAATAGGTTGCTGGAAACGGGGAAATTTCCTAGAGAATGGAGGATGGGGGTATTATGCCCTATTTATAAAAATAAAGGAGCTAGTAGTGATCCAAACAACTATAGAGGAATTACACTCCTAGACTCACTGTCAAAGGTGTACACAGGGGTTTTGGCGAATAGGATAACAAATTGGGCGGAACAGTACGGTAGGATATCTCAGTTCCAAAATGGATTTAGGAAAGGATGTAATACAGTTGATAATGTTTGGATTCTGGACACTTTGATTACAAAGTATGTGAGGATAGCAGGGCGTAAATTATTTATAGCAGCGATTGACTTAGAAAAAGCCTTTGATACGGTCAGTAGGGAGGCGCTATTTTTGAGATTAGGGGAGGTTGGAATGTCGAAAAAAATGAGGGTGGCAATTGAAACTATTTATGAGGAAGTGTTTGTGATGATTAAATTGCAGGATGGAAGGTTGAGTAAGTGTTTTGAATCGAAAAGCGGGGTGAGACAGGGATGTAAGCTATCCCCGATATTATTTATATTATTTATAAATAATATTTTAGAGGGTCATGGTGGAGATGCATGGCATTGCCCTTGGGTAGGGAAAATGGAGGTTCCGGGGTTGCTATTCGCGGATGACCTATTGATTTTGGCTTTGACGGCAAATGGTTTGCAAAAAGGGTTGGACAAGGTAGTTGAATATACTAGGAAATGGTCTCTCAGAGTAAATGTAAGAAAGACTCAGATATTGGTGTGTAGGAAAAGGGGTGGGAGAAAGAATAAGGAAGTCTGGAGGCTGGAGCAGGAAGAAATTAAACCAGGGGGAAAAATTGAGTACCTAGGTGTAATAATTAGTAAGAATGCTTCTTGGAAAAATCAGTGTAAGAAGGCAAAACTTAAAGGAAGAGGAGCGCTTGCGGTAGTAGGGGCATTAGAAAAGAAATTTCCAGACGTTAAATACAAAATTCAGAAAACGGTGTTTAAATCACTGGTAATGGGCAAAATGCTATTTGGGGTTGAAGTATGGGGAATGGAGGAAGATAGGAGTGAACTAAACCAGGTGGTGGCAAAATTTAGCAAGATCATGATGGACCTACCGAATTGTACAGCCAATGCCGGGGCCAGATTAGTCTGTAAAGAATCGATAGAGGTTGAAATAGCTAAGAGGGTGTTCAAGTACTGGATTAGATTGGAGGAAGGGAAGGGTGGGGCGTTAGTACAAGAAACGTTTAATTTTCAGAAAAGTATGACGAATGAAGGTTACTGGGTGAATAAGTGCAAAAAATGGTTACAAAAGATTGGATTGGGGGTATATGGAGAGGTCTGGGGGGATGGTAGGAATAAATGGGTATGGGAAAGGATAAAGGGAAGACTACTAGATATGGAAAGACAGAGCTTAATAGGGGAATGTAGAGAGAGAGTCTCTTTATCAGTTTTAAATAAATTGGTGGAAGTAATAAACCCGAAAACGGAGTTTGAGGGTAGAAGGGATAAGAGAGGTTTGTATTGGTGGTTATTGGGTGTTCCGAGGAATAGGGGTTGGGTAGGTAGTGAGAATAGGGATAGATGTGTGTTATGTGGAGAGAAGTGGGAGGACCTGCATATTTTTAATCAATGCCGACCTTTGGCGGAGATAAAGATCAAACTATTAAGTAAGAAGGAGCTGCATATGGTAGGGGAAAGCTATAAGATAACATCTTGGTTATGTAGAGAGTGGGAGAAAGGAACGAATATAACGAAATTCTTAAATGTGGCCAGAGCTATATTTATAAAGAAATTGAGGGAGTAACAGGGGTTGTGCAGATAATGTGGTTTGTGCTGAGGGAGAAAGGGGGAAGGCATTCTGCTCAGAGGAATGGATATCCGCCCTGAGCAAATGCGGGAAGGGTATCATGGTAATCATGATATCAGAAGAGGGGGCTTTAGTGTTAGGGGAAAGGGGGAGAGCACCTTGCCCTGTGGAAAGGTGATCCGCCCGGGGCAAAGGGAAAGCCTGAGAAAATTAGGTAAGCGTTGAGAAAAGGGGAGGTTGAGTAGGTTTGAGGGTAGTGTAAAGCTTAGTAAAAAAAAAAAAAAAAAAAAGCGAGTTGACTGAGTGAACTAATGGACTTGGAATAGAGTACTGTCTGTTGGTGTGTAAATGAGGAGTGAAAAAAAAAAAGGGATTGTTTGTGAGGAAGAAGTATAAAGAAGGTATATGTGATAGAATTGAGATAGATTAAGTGGGAATGTAGTTAAGGAGAAAATGTTGGCAGTATGGAAATTATGAAAGTAGGTAAAAAAATAAATAAAAATTAAATGGTGTAGATGCCTTGATGAAGGGTGTAAAATTGAGGGATTCTTGATGTTTATGTATTAAGTTTAATGTGTAATAGTAATTTAGATAGATTAAGGGGGACTGTAGTTAAGGAGAAAATGTTGGAAGTATAAAAATTAAGTCCAACGGTTTGAGGCAAGTGTGGTGTTGTAGACTGTGAAGACTGAGTGAACTGATGGACTTGGAATGGAAACTGTCTGTTTGTGTGTAAGTGAAAAAAAAATTGTTGATGTTTAAGTCTTAAGTTCAAGAAGGTGAGATGTAGTGGGCGGGAATAGTGCGAGAGAGGAGAAGGTGGCGTATCAAGGGAAGAGGGACGGGTTGGGGCTTGACCCAACCCAAAGAAGCTAGGCTTTAGCATGTCTGCACGGCAAGAAAAGAAAAAGAAGAGGGAAGGTAGTGAGCTGACAATGAACAGAGAAGGTGTGACGTATATAGCGGAAGTGTGTGACAAGCCATGTGATGGGTCCGGTTTCCGCCAAGCTGGCTTGGCACACATGGTAGGTAAGGAATACATTGTCAGCAGGTGTAGGTGAGAAATAAGATCAGTTCTCACGTGGCGAGGCTGGTCCCTGCGATCAACGGGTTGGTGGGCATGTATTCCATACCAGGGCTGACGCAGAGACCGGTCTACTATATATATATTTTTTTTCTAGGTGGTTGGTAGGAATAGGGGAATAGGGAAATAGGGTAATTTGTAGTGCGGTGCTTCCTGCACGTTTGCCGGCTATCCGCGTGCGTGTGGGAGGACACTGAGTAGATTTAGAGGTAAATAATTTTGCTAAGTAGTTTTAGGAGAGATGTAGTGCCTAGTGTTTGTTTGTTTGTTCTTTTTGTTTCTGGGTTTCGCTCTGTCTGTCTTTATTACCTGTAAAGCCGATGGTGTATTCTAGGGTGGGTAATAAAGATATGTATGTATGTAAAATGTAGATATATCGGTAGGCCTACTCATTTTAAAAATTCACCCACTTTTCCAATTATTTTCAACCCCTTAACTGGATTTTCAGAAAACAAAAAAAAATCCTTTTTCATTATTTTTAAAGGAGATTCCAAATACCAGTTTTCATGTCTGTACGTCTGTTACACCTTCAGTGTTTGAGATAAATGTATACTCATAAAAATAATTCAACTTCTTCTTCACTTCTTTTGACCCCTCTCCCGCCTAAAGTGGACTTTCCGAAAACAAAAAGTCCGTGTTTCTTTACTTTGAAAGGAAATTCAAAATACCAACTTTCACGTCTGTAACAGCTCCGGTTTTGAACATAAAGTATCCTAGTAAACATATTTCAACTCCTTATTTACTTATTTTCAATCTCACACCCCTTACGTCGATTTTCCGAAAAAAACAAATGCGTGTTTCATTATTTTTAAAAGATTCCAAATAGTAACTTTCACGTCTGTAACATCTACAGTTTTTGAGATATAAGTATCCTTATAAAAGTAATTCAACACCTTTTTCACCCCCCGCCCTTCCTACCCGTTAAGTTGATTCCCCCTCCCCAAACGTTCGTGTTTATTTATTTTTAAAGGAGATTCCAAATACCAATTTTCACGTCTTAACATCTTTAGTTTTTGAGATATAATTATCCTCATACAGAGAGTTCAACTAATTTTTCAATTCATTCAACCCCCGTAAGTGGATTTTTTGAAGACGAAAGAACACGTGTTTCTTTACTTTGAAAGAAGATACCAAATACAAATGTTCATGCCTCTAACCTTCAGTTTTTATATATAGGTATCCTCATAAAATGAATTCAACACATTTTTCACCCCAGGCCGTTAAGTTGATTTCCTCCCCTACCCCCTCCAAAAATACGTGTTTCTTTATTTTTAAAGGAGATTCCAAACACAAATTTCCACGTATGTAACCATAAGTTTTTCTGATATAGGTTTCTCCATAAAAAGAATTATTTTTTCACTCCCTTTCACCTTCCCCCCTTAAGTGAATTTTCCTTAAAAAAAAACCTTTCTTCCAAATGTCAATTATCACGACTATCATATTCAGTTTTGAGATATATGTACCCTCATAAAAAGGAATTAAACTCATTTTTCACCGCCCCCGCCCCCAAGTTGATTACCCCCCCCAAATACGTGTTTATTTATTTTTAAAGAAGATTTCAAATACTAATTTTCACGCCTGTGACATATTTAGTTTTTGAGATATAAGTATCCTCATACAAAGTATTCAAAATATTTTTTCAATTCATTCACCCCCTTAAGTGGATTTTCCAAAGATTAAAGATTAGGAGTTTCTTTAGTTTGAAAGAAAATCCCAAATACAAATTTTCATGCCTGTAACATCTTCATTTTTTGAGATGTACTGTAAGTATCCTCATGAAAATAATTCAACTCCTGTTTCACTCCACCCCCGCCCGTTAAGTTAGTTTCCCCCCACCCAAAAATGCGTGTTTCTTTATTATTAAAGGAGATTCCAAATACCAGTTTTCACGTTTCTAACATCTTTAGATTTTTTGGAATTTGGAATCTCCTTTAAAAATAAAGAAACACGCATTTGAAGTGGGGGGGGGGGGGAGAAATCAACTTGGGGGCGGGGGCGGTGAAAAAGGAGTTTAATTTCTTTTTATGAGGAATACGTGTTTTCTTATTTTTAAAGGAGATTCCAAATACCAATTTTCACGTTTGCAACATATTAAGGTTTTGAGATATACTGTAGATACGCTAATTTTAAAATTCCTTTACAGGAAATTCCAAATACCACTTTTCAAATCTGTAATATGTTACGTGTCTGAGATAATTTTCAGATATAGTCTTTTTTTAAATTCACCCCTTTTGTCACTCCTGTTCACCCCCTATTCATCGGATTATCCAAAACCACAAAAGTACGTATTAGTTTATTTTCAAAGGAGATTCCAAATTTCAATTTTCATGTCTGTAACATCTTCGGTTTTTGAGATATAAGTCTCCTCACAAAAGGTGTTCAACAAATTTTCCCCCTTTTTCACCCCCACTTAATGGGATTTTTCGAAAACAAAAAATACGTGTTTCCTTATTATTAAAGGAGACTATAAATACCAATTTTTACGTCTGTAAACTTATAAGTTTTTGAGATATAGAAATCCTCATTTTTAAAATTCAGCCCCCTTTCCCCCCCTTCGCGTCGGAATATCCAAAAATCCTGCCTTAGCGAGCACCTACATTTTAATATGAATGTATCCCCGAAATTTCATTTCTTTATGTCCAGTAGTTTTTGCTCGGCGATGATGAATCAGTCAGTCAGTCAGTCAGTCAGTCAGTCAGTCAGTCAGTCAGGGCAACTTACTTTATAGATATGATATGATATGATATGATATGATATGATATGATATGATATGATATGATATGCGCTTTTTTTCTCTTTTGCTATTTGTTTAACGTCGCACTAACACATCGAAGGTTTTCGGCGACGGAAGGGTGGGAGATTGGGAAGGTAGCGGCCGTGGCCTTTATTAAGACACAGCCCCAGCATTTGCCTGGTGTGAAAATGGGAAACCACGGGAAACCATCTTCAGGGATGCCGACAGTGGGGTTCGAGCCTACTATCTCCCGAATGCAAGATCACAGCTGTGCGACCCTAACCGCACGGTCGCTTGCTCGGTGATATGATATGATATGATATGATATGATATGATATGATATGATATGATATGATATGATATGATATGATATGCAACGCAAGAATATTACATAACGCAATTCGCTTCGTACTTCTCTGAGAAATGAGGAACAGTATGACCAAAAAGAAAATAAATTATCCTTCGTACGTCACACCAAATCATTTTTGAGTCTAATTATAATGAGAAAACCATTTGAGATCGCTGTATTGAAATACTTTTATTTCAAGAAAATTACTATAGTTTCAAACATAATCAATTTCACAACAGAACAAGAAGCTGATTTTCCTTCATGATCATATTATAAAACACTCTCAGCAATTTCTACGTAGACAGGAATCATAATCAAGGGAAAAGAGAGCTGTCGTGTTTTGAAACCAGATGCCTGAAAATGTATACAGACACTCCCTGATTCCTTCTGCGACATAATAGTGCGTTCGTATATTTATAAAACAAACCCATTTCATCATAACTATTTCAGTGATAGTGTTCTCCTTAGAAGTACTGTATAATATTTTACACTGAACAGAAAATATATCTAAATCTCTTCAAAAAGTCAACATTACCGACGGACAATTTTGTTGCTATAGTTAGTAAGTCTCCTGCTAATTTTATGAATCGGTATTAAAGCAGGACCAAAATATCTCCCCATTATAAAAATATGGCATTTATTTAGAAGCCCACCGTCTCAATAGGAATAAACACTTTCGAAAAGGTCTGTATACCAGCTATTTATTGCTTTATTTAACTAATACGTATTGAACACACTACTTGTTTCCAAATTCACAATATTTCACAACATGAGCGTTGACGTCCTTGATCAGGTGGTGGTTGATATTCTGATATCATCTTCGCCATTTCAAGGAATGGCTCATCTACATTTTGGGGAATTATTGTAGATGTTTCTATATACTTTATATTCCATTCTTGTGCCTTCTCTGAAATTTCTGATGGTGTCACAGTTCTACCCTCCAAATCGCACTTATTGCCCACCAAGATTATTGGAATTTTGTCATCCTTCTTTAACTTTATAATTTGGTTTCTGTAGTCCGCAGCAGCTTTAAAGCTGTCTGCATCTGTTAATGAGAAGACGATGACGAATCCTTGCGAAAGGTCAAAGATGTTTTTCTGTAATCTAGATGCATCTGTAAATCCAGGCGAATCTGCAACAGAAATTTGTACCTCTTTTCCTTGAACTTGTGCTTTCTTCTGATATATCACTGTGCTTGATGCCGGAAGGGTAGCAATTTGACTTGCATCCAAGAATTTCTGTGCTAGTGAGCTCTTCCCTACACCAGGTCTGCCCAGAAGGGCAATTTTGTAAACAGGCAATGAATTGGCCATGATGCCAGCGTACTATGCGTGTCGGTCGAGCTCGAGATGCACTGCTCCTTGATCCAGTCTTTCCTGTTGTAAGAAGCAGGAGCATTAATTAGATAAGTAATAATGGGTCATTGTACGTGAAATCAAACAAGTGTTAACCAAATTTGACTTTTATGCCCCCGATTTCGTTATATTTAGCTACTATATAAATTTAAAAAATCAAACCGATGTAATTTTACTGATATAAAATTTGGCTCAAAATTGTTAACAGAGGCAAATTTAGTCGTAAGCTTATTGATTAGCTGGAATTAAATTTAAGTATATTCTTTCATTCTGAGTACGTTATAAAATTGAAATCCACAAATTACACTGGTCTACAAAGAAAAAAAATTTTTCTTTACATGAAGTAAATTAAGTGAATCTAAGTGTGCTTTTCATGGTGAGCTTAAATATATTGTAAGTTTTTCCTTTCGGAAGATTTTTTCTTTATGGCACATGTTTAAAGTTTTGTAGAATTACTGCTAACGTAATACTAAATGATAAATATACATCTCGTTTGGAGGGCACCTAAAAAATTGCATATGATGATTTTCGACCATATTTTGTCTTCAAGGTCTAGCAGTAGTTGGATAGCATACTGGGACTCCATTTGCCTTGGTGCCTATTTTCCATCGTAGAAATCTGCTGATAAAAATGCTCTTCATGTTCAACACTGACAGACCCAAACATTTCTGGGAAGAAGATGAGGTGGGATTCCAAGATGTGAAGTTTTAAAGATATGTTGAATTCAATAGCTTTGTATAATTTCAGAAGATATTTATGGTTTACAACAAACCCAGAAAAGATATTATGAATATTTTCAGGCTGCGTTTTAGGGGATTTAACAGTTTCTCAAAATGTTCATCAATTATTACTAACCTTCCTTAGTGGCGCTATAAAATGCCTTCCTTCAGTTTTGCATCACTAACGTTCGGAAATTAAGATTTTAAATAAATAAATGAAACAGAATATTTATCAATAGCTTTTACACCCATTTTCGTAAGTCCCAGAATTTTATGCAGGGGAGGTGAATACATTTTTTAGGATAACACCAACTGTCCCATTCACGTAAGAAATAGCAGAAAGTATATCCAAGTTGCAAACCCAGTATTAAAAATCTCCAAAGATATTCCAGTTATATTTTGTAAAACGGATTATTTCTAACAGTATTTTCGTATGTCTCTTTGGTTTCAGTGGCATGCGCCAGAGGTATTGATGTAAATCGTAGCCATTATGCGTACGTATAGCCTTCACACTCACGTTTGATAAGTCTATGAACAATCATCACTTATTTCGCTTGTGTTTATGTCCAAGATTTTCCAATATTGAAGAAATATTGTTGTTCTCCTTAGAGTAGCCTTTGAAATCACGATTACGATACATCTATATCCTTGTATCTTTGTTGAGTAGTTCCCAACCTTCGATCCGGGAACTTAAAAACTTCAGCAGTTCTTTAGACAACTTTAAGTCCCGAATAAGATCATTAATATCTTCTTGAGTTAAACAGTGAGGTTCTTATGAACAACTTGCTTCAAATGTACAGTAGGATCGCTTCTCTCGTCTCTTTGTTCAGTATCAGTTGGGTCGGGGTCAGAGTCAGAGTTTATCACTAGAGACGGGAATTTGCCTATTTTATTCCTGTGTTCAGAAACGTAGGCTTTTGAGATATAAATCCGTTTTAGGGTCTTTTTAGCTATATTTCGTTGTCTTTATTGTGCCTATAAATGCCTATTTCAGGGGTTTGTGCCTATTTGGACTATAAATGCCTATTCGATGCCTTTTGACTGTATTTTTGAAAAGCAGATTTTCTTCCAGTGCATTATATTGTAGCTAGTGCGCTCTACAGAATTATCTTCTCTCTTTTCAATATCTGTTTACCCCACGAACAAAAATGGGAATTCTCATAAGTCACCAGAAATAGTTCTAGGGAAATTTCCATCAGGAGAAACAAGGAACAATTTGACCTCGAAGTCTTCAACTCCTCCAACCTCCTAAGACATATGCGATAACCAGTCAACGTCGAACTATGTTGCACAACCCATATGCCCTGTACCTGCCTTTCGATGCGAACTGTTGTACGCGTACGCTGTATGTTCAGAACGTGTTGTGATTTATTGTGAAATGGAAGAAGAAAAACAAGTGTGTTTGCGGTAATGCCCAAAGAAAAATCGTCGAAGTCCTACTGGCTGAAGCAGTGGATCACAGGGGATCCCAATTTCACTACGGATGGAAGGGCAGCCTGTCAAGGTCGCAGTAAGGAGGTAAGTTCGTTTGTTCCTTTTATCTTTTCTTTTTTTTTTTTAGTGATTGAGAACTATGATCGCATTTCAGTGTAGCATATATAGGCCTACTAATTTACGTACTGTGGCAAGTTGTTTTGTTACAATGCTGTATTAGTCGTGAACTTTCAATTACTCCTTTGTATTGCTAAAATGAAAGTAATCATTAAATTACTGAACGTGTAGTTAGAACGCCGGTGGTCTTTTGTCACAGTATGGATGAAAATTAAATCGGTATTTTGAACTGTAGTTCATTTTCTGTGAAAATAGAAATTTACAACTGAAATGCAATTTTTAAAACTCCCTTTAAAAATTGTGAACCGAACTCGACAGCTGCAGTCGCTAAGTGCGGCCAGTATAGTGGGTTCGAACCCCACTGTCAGCAGCCCTGAAGATGGTTTTGCGTGGTTTCCCATTTTCACACCAGGTAAATGCTGGAGCTGTACCTTCATTAAGGCCACGGCCGCTCCCCAACAACTCCTAGCCCTTTCCTGTCCCATCGTCGCCATAAGACCTATCTGTGTCGGTGCGACGTAAAGCAACTTACAAAAAAAAAAAAAAATCGTGAATTCTATTACACTTCTGCTAAGCCTTCGCGAAACACATGTTGCCGATCCAATATAGCCCGACTAGGACGATGGCACAGCGTGTTTTACAAGGTCGCCAAAACTATCTTGACAAGACCAGGCCCGCGACAAAACCGTTGGTCAGGATTGGTGAGGTCCAGTTAGTAACCGTTGTGCTTGGAGGTGGGAAGGGGGAGGGGGCGGAAGAAAAGATAGTCTGAGGGGCGTAAACTCTCAGTTTAACAAGCCTCTAGCATCCCCTCTAGAGCCTTATTAAATTGTGACAATAATAAGGTTATGGGCGCATGTCACGACAATTATGCGGTTTTTAATTCTCAACGAGGGTGGCGGCCTTGTGGGCGCACAGGATCCAGGATCTATTGCAGGCAACAGAAAATAGTCTTCATGACAGCTGACCTGGCTGACCAATGCTGGCGAATAGAAACGAATTAAATGTTCACAAATCTGAGATTTATAGTGCCTCCGTTTTCATTCTTCTCCTTCTTGTTTCCGAATTTGGCCTCCTATGGACCCCATTGAACCTAAAGCTTTCTCTTCTTCTTCTTCTTCTTCTTCTTCTTCTTCTTCTTCTTCTTATTCTCCCAGAACCTCTTCATCCTTTCACTTCTAATCTTCCTTTCTCAGATATGACCAATTTGGGTCTACATTTTGGTGGTTTCTCCTGAAATGTTTTGATGCTGTCCATTCTGTTTCTAATTTTTTTCTATTGTGAATCATAGCCATTGTAATTCCACTTCCTATTGCATCTCTTTTCACCTCTTCTACCCATTTCGTCGAAGCTTTCAGTCCAGTGATGTGCTTGAATATTTTTTTAGCCGTTTCTCATCCATTCTTTTTAGATGCCCATAGAATTTTAACCTTCGCTTTCGCATGGTGACAGTGATTTTTTTCGGTGTATTTGCAGAGATCATCATTTTTTCTATTCCTCCACTCCCCATCAGAATTTTTATGTGCTCCTAATATTTTCCTTAAGATTCTCCTCACCTTTTTTCCGAGATCTTGAGGCTCACCCTTTTTATTCATTGCCAGGCTCTCTGAATCGTAGGGACTTCTGGCTTTACCACTGTGCTTTAGTGTCTAAGTTTCGCTTTCATTCTTCTGTATAAGTAAGAATACTGCTAGGGCCAGATTGGTGGGTTTTTGGCTAGCATAAAGGACGGATATCTCCACTACGCTACTCCGGTATCGTTTCACGTCTTTTTTATTATATTTTTCACCCGGTGAACTCGACACGATACTGCCAGGTTATAACTGAAAATCCTTGAGTACATATTTCCATGTAAATTACTAATTTCCTTGTTCCTACATCATCTCTAATAGTAATTTTTATGAAACAAATGCATGATATATACTAAGAATTATTTCCAATTGGGGAATGAACGTTGCTCACGTCTGCAGGATTTACCTCCATATTGCCCTGCACGTGTTCCCCGGGTGGTGCTAAGTGAGCAACAACAAATCGGCAGCCAAACTATCAACAGACGTTGATCTCCTGACCAAATGGACTCAGAGAGAACTTCTGCAAATGGTCCTTCTCAGGACCAACCTGCAAAGATACTAGGACCTTCTTTACAAATATGCCAAATAAACATCGAAGGCATATCCAGATCGAAGAGTGAACATCTTTCTAGAATCCTTCTTGAAAACAACATCGATTTAGTGACCATTCAAGAAACTCATACTGCGACTGAGGAACAGCTAAGATCGAGAGGAAAGATCCCTGGTTATATCACTGTTGGGGCAACCTACCACCAAACGTATGGGGCAGCAACCTACACTCGTTCAAATCTACGAGATGTTCGGCTCATTTCAGCAACGGTGACTGACGATGTTCACGTGGTAACTGTTGACATATCGGGCATCAAAGTGGTAAATGTGTATAAACCACCATCTGTGGCTTGGTCAAATGAAGTGCTCCTCACCCAGAATCATCCAGCAATATATGTCGGAGATTTCAATAATCACCATCCGAACTGGAAATATGATGATACAGATGAATGTGGCTCTCAACTAGTCACCTGGGCTGAAGCTAATAATCTACACTTGGTTTTCGATGTGAAAGATAGAGGAACCTTTAAGTCAGTCCGCTGGAAGAGAGAATACAATCCTGATCTTTCTTTGTCACTGAAAATTTAAACGGTATTGTCCTGCCTACTGCAAGGAAAGTAATGGAAAACTTTCCCCACAGTCAACACAGACCTGTCATGATAACTACAGGAATACAAATAACTTTGGTTAAAAGCACACCTCGACCACACTGGAATTTCAATAAAGCCAAGTGGGATTGCTTTTCAGAAGATCTTGACAAATGTGTCCGATTCATACCACCTAATCAGTCTAACTACGAACGTTTTGCTGGACTTATTATCTCAATTGCCAAGAAATATATTCCAAGAGGGCTGCAGAAAGAGTATATCCCTGGATGGAATGAAACTTGTGAGACACTCTATGAGGAGTATTTACAAGGTGGAGATCCTGAAATAGCAAGTGCTCTGTTACAGAGTTTAGATGAATCTCGACAGCAGAAGTGGAACAATACGGTTGAGACTATGTACTTCAAACAGTCCAGCAGAAAAGCCTGGAGTCTGCTCAGGAAACTTACCGGAAACAGAACCTGCCACAAGAGAAATGGTTGCATCACCCCCAACCTAGTAGCTGAACATATTGTTAAAATGTCACGAGCGCCCTCTAATAAGAAACATACCGTCCAAGTAAAGAAGTTGCTCAAACAACAGAAAAGCAACTTGCAGGAGAACTCCATATACTCGGAACCATTTTCACATCTGGAAGTAGATACTGCTATTAAAAGCCTCAAACCTGGTAAAGCTGCTGGCTTTGATGGGATATTTCCTGAGTTTCTGATACATAGTGGTCCAAGCACAAGGCTCTGGTTGGCTAAATTCTACTCTAATATCTTATTGTCTGGGCATCTGCCAAATGAATTCCGGGTAAGCAATATAATTGCAATTCTGAAACCCGGTAACCCGGAAGACCAAGTCGATAGCTACCGACCAATAGCATTGCTGAGTGTTTGCTATAAACTCCTTGAGAGACTTGTGTACAACAGAATTAGTTCGGCCATTAATGAAGTGATCCCAGTAGAGCAAGCTGGATTCAGGCAGAACCGAAGCTGTGTTGACCAGGTGCTAGCACTAACAACTCACATTGAGGCTGGTTTTCAAAGGGGCTCTAAAACATCTGCAGTCTTTGTAGATCTAAAGGCTGCATATGATACTGTGTGGAGGCAAGGGTTGATGTTGAAGCTGCAACGAGTTATCCCTTGCAAAACTGTAACCACACTGATCAGCAATATGCTAACCGCTTTTCCGTGTCGTCATGTATGATGACATTAGTCGTCTTAGGAAACTAAAAAATGGCATTCCCCAGGGATCAGTATTGGCACCTCTTCTATTCAATCTCTACATACTGGATATTCCTGAGACAAAATCAGTAAAATTCTCTTATGCAGACGACCTAGCCATCATTGCCATTCAACATCCAGATCTCAGTCATGCCGAGGCCATCCTGACGTCTGACCTGAATACACTTAGCTCTTACTTCCGAAACTGGAGACTACAACCCAGTATGAATAAGACAGAATCTGCTTGCTTCCATCTCCACAACAAGTTGGCTAATACAAAACTTCAAGTACGCTTCAATGGCTCAGTGCTAAAGCACAATCCTAATCCAAAGTACCTCGGGGTAACGCTTGACCGAACCCTATCTTATAGAAAGCATCTTGAAAACCTCGGATCTAAGTTGAGATCACGTAATAATATTCTGTTTAAATTGTGTGTAACTTCATGGGGTGCTTCAACGGACACATTACGACGTACTGCGCTTGGCTTCGTGTATTCTGCAGCTGAATACTGCTCTTCAGTACGGCTTAACGGTTGCCACGTGAAGAAAGTCGATGTACAACTTAACACCACCACGCGTATCATCTCTGGTACTCTGAAGCCTACTGCAACGCACTGGCTGGCAGTCCTGTCCCACATTGCTCCACCAAGCCTGCGACGTTCAAGAGCCCTTGTTCAAGAATGATAAGATCATGTCCAATCCAACTCTACCTATCCATAGAGATGTTGCAGATCTCTGGAGACAAAGGCTGAAATCCCGTAAGCCACCAATGAAAACAGCTAAGAATCTAATGGATGCTGGTTTCAATTTAAAAGAGGAATGGAAAGAGAAATGGATTCGTACAGCTCCGGAGTGGCCAAGCCTCTTTAATCCAAACCACGCCCCAGCTGGTTTCAGTTTGCCAAGAAGAACGTGGGCATCATTAAACAGGTTTCGCACAAATTGTGGAAGATCTGCATTCTCCCTTCACCAGTGGGGTTTCAGGGACTCTCCAGCGTGTGATTGTGGTGCTTTAGTCCAGACCATGCATCATATAATGGACGAATGCCCTCTGCGTGCTTATGGTGGAGACCGAAAAGACTTTGCTGATGTCTCAGTATCCCTAGTGCAGTGGATAAACAATTTAGATATTCATGTGGAATTGTTCCCTACTTACCATGTATTCTTTGCAGGTTTTTCTTTTGTATAATATTGTATATACTTGTCCATTCTGTAAATTCCATACGCTTAATAATAATAATAATTTCCAATTAGCCCAACTGTAGAAATTTAAGATATAGGGGCAATGTAATTTATGTCAATTTTATTATTTTTCAGATCAAATGTGAGAAAAATACCACATAGATCAACTTAGAAATACTGCGATGCATCTGATACGAGTACAGAAATCTGTATCAACGCAGCTTTCTATGCACCAGTCCATTTTGGGCACCGCCCAACAACCATTTTCTTCAGACCTATGCACTGCAATGTTGAGAGCTAATATGCCCGTGCATAAACCGGAGCATCTTCAGATTTCAACAAGGTGCCGGGAGCAATCACCAAGTTGGAGAAGAGTGGCATGCCCATGGTGGAGTAATTTAGGATTGTGGAAGAAGTCAGGGGAAGTTTTGTCCGAGCCTCTGGGAAGGCAGCCGCTGTCAGCGAAATTAAACCAGATGAAGTGACTTCACTGAAGTTTTGTCAAATCACTTCATGTGATGTTGAGAGATCTTTCCCTCAGTACAAAAACATTATGCATGAGTGGAGAACAAGATTGTTATCGGAAAACATTGAAAAGTTGCTTGTAAATTCCTTTTATAGTAACTGAGGGTGTTATTAAATTATAAGTAATTTTTCATGCCTATTTTACTCGTTAGTGCCTGTATAAATGCCTATTTTGGCTATTTAAGAGCCTATATGCTTGCCTATTTTAACTGTTTTTAGTGCCTATAATTCTCGTCTCTATTTATCATTCAAGGGCACGAAATCTGGATACTTTGGTACAGAATATTCTTCACTATGTAATACAGGCATCATTGCAGATGACAAATCGGAATAGCTGTATATTTTTTAGATGTGATTTCTATTATGTTAGCTAAACAGAAATAGCAATTGGTTGAATGTTCCTTCTGTTCCCTCCAAATCATTGGAACTGCAAATATTTAGGGCCCAGTCTTTATCAAAGTCACCAACTTTACAAGTGCGTGCGATTTCAACTGTGAGTCTTGAAGAATCTTTCACAGCACACGTAGCAAAAATTGTATAGATGATTTAATCACATTTTATCATGTTGAAACTCTTCTAAAACTAATAAAACATAAAAATAAGAAAATTATACAGCACAAAACACTACGGGTTGACTACAACTTCAATGTTGGTTGTCTGATAACCATAGCAATGCAATTTCTAAACATTACAACATGTTTGACACAAAAATATGCCTGCAGAGTGTTGCCAACCAATTCTGGATAAAAATTTCACATGTGCAACAAAATTTTTCAGATTTGACCAAAAAGTGTGAATTATAATGACGAAAGCTTAATATATAAAAGTAAATTATTTCTAAACATTACAACATGTTTGACACAAAAATATGCCTGCAGAGTGTTGCCAACCAATTCTGGATAAAAATTTCACATGTGCAACAAAATTTTTCAGATTTGACCAAAAAGTGTGAATTATAATGACGAAAGCTTAATATATAAAAGTAAATTATACACAAGTGGCTTTCACAAAAACTTCACTATAGTCGTATTCGGTTTTGTTGTGAAAAAATCATGTTGCCTAGTGTTATTAGTGTTATTAACTCTTTCCGGCTCCATGAATGAATGGTCAACGTCTTAGCGTTCAGTTTCCGGGGCCCCGGGTTCAGAACCCGGCCGGGAGTGTTTTCAATCTTAAACGACTAATTCACTTGGCTCGAGGACTGGGTGTTTGTGCTGTTCCTAACATCCCTGCAACTCAGACATCACAAACAACACAATCCTCCACCACGCTACCATGTAGTTCATCATCTGTGATAATGATATAATGATGATTAATATACAGGGTGAAGCGACTCCTCACATGCCAGCAATAAAAAAAAAATGTCTCTCACAAAACTTCGTCCTGCGAGTATATCCGGGAGAAAAAGGACGTTGAAGAGTGGCAATCTGGCAACACCGTAACCACATGTATGGTAACTACCTCTGTCAGCCCACGTTAGTCGTGCTGTACAGTTGGTGCAGTGGATAGAGTTTTGGGTTAGCATGCAGAAGGTCGAGGGGTGGTTCCTGGGTTGAGGCACACTTTTTTTATTAGCTAATTTCCATCGGACATAACATACTGTAATACAGTAAGACACCGTATCTTTCGTCACATGTATCCTACATTTACAACATTTTGTAACGCTGAACACAACAAATACGGGTTAGACAAATAAGAAATAGTTGAAACAAATGACCTGCCATAGGACAGAATAATAATTACACAAACAATAGACTATCACTTTTGAGTTGCTAAAGATGATAGCACAATACAATGACACATCATCTACTTGTCATTTACATACTACATGTAATTTTTATGCGCGCTCAGATGTAGCTGTTCCACCTAACGCGCATTACCCCTCTGACAGATATTATCCTGCATGATTCAGCCCGACACCGCTACTTGTGAAATGGTCGGTTTCGAATTACACTGTTTACCTAACAGTAATAGACGTGATGTTTCCACAATCCCATCGACATAATCATCATCATCATCATCATCATCATCATCTGTTTACCCTCCAGGTTCGGCTTTTCCCTCGGACTCAGCGAGGGATCCCACCTCTACGGCCTCAAGGGCAGTGTCCCGGAGCTTCAGACTCTTGGTCGGGGGATACAACTGGGGAGGGTGACCAGTACCTCGCCCAGGTGGCCTCACCTGCTATGCTGAACAGGGGCCTTGTGGAGGGATGGGAAGATTGGAAGGGATAGGCAAGGAAGAGGCAAGGAAGCGGCCGTGGCCTTCAGTTAGGTACCATCCCGGCATTCGCCTGGAGGAGAAGTGGGAAACGACGGAAAACCACTTCCAGGATGGCTGAGGTGGGAATCGAACCCACCTCTACTCAGTTGACCTCCCGAGGCTGAGTGGACCCCGTTCCAGCCCTCGTACCACTTTTCAAATTTCGTGGCAGAGCCGGGAATCGAACCTGGACCTCCGGGGGTGGTAGCTAATCACGCTAACCACTACACCACAGAGGCGGACCGATATAATAATAATAATAATAATAATAATAATAATAATAATAATAATAATAATAATAATAATAATAATAATAATGCAAATGCATTGGGATACGTATTTAACAGCATGCGGTTACCAAGCATAATTAGTGGGGCCATGGTAATAACACAGACCGCCGGGCTTTGACAGCGTGGTCATGTAGCCCCGTTTGCTTGTGCGTGTGTGTAGTACAAAGCAGGGATGGGCGCGACTGAAGCCTGGAATCGAGAGCGTCGACTCCATCGACTCCGAACACCGGTCTCGTTTCGCACGAAGCCTCTCGACTCCAAGTTAACTTCATGCGCACTGCGGGGCCGCACGGTCGCTTCGCATGGAGCCTCGCGACTCCAAGCGAACTTGACTCTCATTTAGGGGCCGCTAGCGTGTCGAGGCGCGGAAAATAACATGAAATATCATACATGTTGCTGCTCATTTGCCCATTGGGATTTTTAAGAGTATTGTAGAGTGAAGTACGATATCGTTAACGAAGACGACGAGCGTAATGGTATAGTTGAAATAAAATTAAACGTGCCATGTCAGAAAGTATCGGCATAGCAGACCACGGGCATTTAATTTCACGTCTTTATTTGTAGTGATCAGGAAATTGATAAACAGATATCGATGGTAAATCATTATGAATTGCACATGAACGGTGAAAACAAATCTAATATGGGTAAATCCTCTAACATAATTCGAACATAGTTTACACCATTAAAAGCCTCCGTGGCTCAGGCGGCAGCGCGTTGGCCTCTCCCTGCTGGATTCCGTCGTTCAAATCCCGGTCACTCCACTGAGATTTATTTTTCTCCCGGTACTCCGGCTTTCCCTGTCATTTTCCATTCTAGCAACACTCTCCAACGTTATTTCATTTTATCTGTCAGTCATTCATTATTGCCCCAGAGTGCGACAGGTCTCGGCAACCGGTACAATTCCTATCCTCGCCGCAGGATGGGAGCTTAATTCTTTCCATTCTTGAGCCGGTCACTGACTGGAAAACAGGTTGTAGGTTATCATTATAACTCAAGGACCACGTTAAGTCTTGTTGCATTATTATTATTATTATTATTATTATTATTATTATTATTATTATTATTATTATTATTATTATTATTATTATTATTATTATTATTATTATTATTATTATTATTATTCATCTGTTTAACCTCCAGGTTCGGCTGTTCCCTCGGACTCAGCGAGGGATCCCACCTCTACCGCCACAAGGGCAGTGTCCTGGAGCTTCAGACTCTTGGTTGGGGATACAACTGGGAAGTATGGCCAGTACCTCGCCCAGGCGGCCTCACCTGCTATGCTAAACAGGGGCCTTGTAGGGGGATGGGAAGATTGGAAGGGATAGGCAAGGAAGAGGCAAGGAAGCGGCCGTGGCCTTCAGTTAGGTACCATCCCGGCATTCGCCTGGAGGAGAAGTGGGAAACGACGGAAAACCACTTCCAGGATGGCTGAGGTGGGAATCGAACCCACCTCTACTCAGTTGACCTCCCGAGGCTGAGTGGACCCCGTTCCAGCCCTCGTACCACTTTTCAAATTTCATGGCAGAGCCGGGAATCGAACCCGGACCTCCGGGGGTGGTAGCTAATCACGCTAACCACTACACCACAGAGGCGGACCGATATAATAATAATAATAATAATAATAATAATAATAATAATAATAATAATAATAATAATAATAATAATAATAATAATAATGCAAATGCATTGGGATACGTATTTAACAGCATGCGGTTACCAGGCATAATTAGTGGGGCCATGGTAATAACACAGACCGCCGGGCTTTGACAGCGTGGTCATGTAGCCCCGTTTGCTTGTGCGTGTGTGTAGTACTACAAAGCACAACTCGTTTTGTGCTGGGTTATTTCAGGCGAAGGAGCAGTGTTACCAATGCTGGATTATTTGGGTTGGGATAGGTTAGATATTAGGAGACAAAGAGCTCGACTTATTATGTGGGATGTTCAAAGCTGATCGTGGAGAGATGACAGCAACACACTATTATTTATTTATTTTATACGCATTGATCTCCAAGGAGCTCAAGCGCGACTGTAGTAGCGTGCATTCGGGAGAGCGCAGGTTCGAGTCCTGCCTCGCCCAACCTGAAAGTGATTTCCAAGGTGTCCCATGTTCAACACCATGCAAATGCCGGATAGGTACCTTTGGGATAGGCCGCGGCTGACGTCCTTTCCAAATCGTTCCCATTCCCATCCGTGGGAAAAGATGCTAAACTGAGCGCAACCTATTATAGTCCTCTCCGTGTAAGGACGTACCCTAAGGGTGCAACCTTACCCTTTCTCCCCTGTAATATTAAGGTATCGATTTATAGTTACTTTTCTTGCTGTTGGGTCTTTTTCAGTGTCGGTAACCATACAGTTTAGGGACCCTACTTGCCGATACGACGTCTTACATTTACCGTTAATCTGGCACGTTGGCAACGTTCAATCACTGTTCTAGCGTGAATTGCGTGTTGCCACCGCATTGCCGTTAAAGTCACTAGTGATACATTTGCGAGAATATTTAAAGCATATTTTCTTTTTCTGTGTGATTGTAAATCTATTTGGCTAATACCAGGTAAGTAAAATTGTGGCATGTTCGGATAATGCATTTAATAACATAGTTTGTGTGAAATGATGAAAGTGTTCAAATACGCCAGTCTCATGTCTAGATCTACCGGTACATGAAATACGAGTAACTCTTGCGGGACGAAATTTTGGCAGTAGAACTTATAACATTATTATTTTCAAATCCGCAGTGAACTTGAAAGCTGACCTAATTTCCGTTTACGGAGCTTGGCACATTAGTATACCTATATGTTTCCTGATAAGCTTGAAGATATAACCAGCCTGCAGGCTGAAAATATGCCCAATAATCTCTCTCCATACTGGTTACCGGTACCGTATTGAAGAGAGAAGGAAATGTTCGCGCAAAAGAAAGGTAAGTCATTGGATGTCTGGAACTTTCGAAAATCACACTGCAAAGACTTATTAAATAAATTACATCGTTTAACACGCCCCTCTTTTCAAGAATATGGTTAAAGTTCGCCTACTGTATTTCAAAATAAAGACAGATATATGTGACATTAATTTGAGTGTGCAAGTGTGTTTATTTCCTTAATTGAGCTCATTGAGCGTGGAAATCGACTTAATTATGAATATCTTGATTTATTTTTATCTTAACTTTTATCATTTACTAGGGTAGTGAAACATTCATTATCGGTGTTTACATTGAGGTTAGTTTGTTATGGTTATGTCTGGTGATTTTAATATGTAACCAGGCAGGTTGGCAGCAGTGATCAGCCATTACAAAAAAGAGAAAAGAAGAGCATCGGGCGGCGATATTTACTTTCTGGGGTATTACCTTACGTGGCGATTACTATACACATGGATGTCAAAACAAAACAAAACAAAGCAGAACAACTTCAATCTCCCTTCCCCATTGTGTGTTTTCCAGTCATACAATAACGTTGCACACCCAGGGTATGTTACGGTACATCGCATTATGTTTACAGTACATGCCTGGTATCCGTTCTGTGACTGAACTCACTCCCAGGAAACTACTTGCGCGTCAATATTTCCTTGCCCGACTTCACGCCGTCAGATGCGGCATGCAAAACCGCGCATGCTGTTCTTGTTTATATCTCAAAATACTTACATATTTGAACTTGTACGCAGTTGAACTTTTAGGTCAGGTGTATGAATTTATGCCATTCCATTAAAAAGATGGAGTTAGTATCAATATCTCGGGTATTAATCACCCCATAAGACTAAGTAGCACGTTGTTTTATGAGATCCTGGATACAATTCAAGAATATGAAAACAGAATGCCGATATCTTTAATGGTTTAGAAGTTATTTCCATGTAACATGTTAGGTGAATAACCCTGTATATATAGAATGTTAGCGGTATGCGTGCAGATATTTCTGTTAGCAATGGAGAATGATGTGACGAACCACCACATATCAAACTTTTAGTAATCCTCCGAAGTTACTTTCGAGAGCAAAGGGATATGATGTTTTTAGAATAGGAAATATATCATGTTCTTGTGAATGAATAGCTTTCCTTCGATAACATACAAGTTACGCACCATTCTTGCCAAACTGGTTTCTGTTTCTGTTTAAGAGAAACTGAACGACAATAACAGCTGGAGGCTACTGCTGCTAGAGTATGCCATGGTACGTAACATTCTCGCCAGACTGGTTTTGTGGTTTTTAGTACTTTGTTTCCGTCTTAGGGACTTCAGACACCCTTGGTCATTGGTTTCGGGCATTGAATACGTACCTAATTGTCGGTGTTAATGCGGGTACTTTTGCTGTTACGTCATTTGGGAGTTGGGACGCCTGTGTTCATCAGCCCCATGCTCTAGCGAATGTGAAAATGATCTGAAAACCTATGTCGGTGCGGGGTCTGTACGAGTGTGTGATATTATAATTATTCGAACGTAAGGTGACGCTCCGGGACGTGAAATGTGGTACGATCCCCATTTTGCATTGCGTAAAATTAGAAGGAACAAGGCAAAATCCTGTTGACATGTACTTAAAGTTCCTTGCGTCAACGAAAGAATGCATGGGATACGATGTCCACCTGAGCAGTATTGGAATTAAATTATCGAAACACTTCGAACGTTCTCTTTCAAACGAATAATGGACATTTTATAAAACTAAATAAATTAAACATACCTAAATTTCGTGCTCCCTCTCGAGCTGAGTGGCTCAGACGTTTGAGGCGATGGCCTTCTGACTCCAAATTCGCAGGTTCGATCCTAGCTCAGTCCGGTGGTATTTGAAGGTGCTCAAATACAGAACGTCAGCCTAGTATATAAGAGGATTCCGCCACAATTAGATCCGCGTAATACGACGTAAAACAGTAGCATTATTATTTCGTGCTTCCAAACTAAAAACACATGTGTAATACTAAAACAAAGCATTAAAACTGCTTTTGCAGTGCTTATTAAACGAATCAAAATAAAAGTTGCCATTCTGAGTGGTTCAGACGTTTAAAGCACTGGTTTCCTGGTTCCAACTTAGTATACTCGATTCTGGCTCAGTCCGGTGATATTTGAAGGCAGTCAGATACGTCTGCTTCCTATTGGTAGATTCACTGGCACGTTAAAGAATACCTGCAGATAACATTCCGACACCTCGCGTCTCCAATGGAAAGTAAACAATAATATTATTAGTCTATCACTACTATTATTAAAATAAAAGTTAACCCCCATACTCAAAATGTGTAACTCTTAATCTATCAGAATACACTAAAGAAAACAGTGAACTCTCAACAAGTCCGAATTATTAATCTTGTAACTCTGGACATGTCTAAAAAATTACAGGAAAATGTGCCCCATCGTGAATGAATCACATCCGCTGACATCTGTAGTGGAACATCGCCCAGGAGCTCTGGCAGACAAGACTGCAGAAAATGGTGGTAACTAGATCCAGTTAGTTGTGTAGGCAGCTCCAATAGTCCAAGAAGCTGATCCCCCAAAACCATGACTCAAAGATTTAACCTGTACTGGATATGACCTCTGAGAATGGCATGAGAGTTTTATTCCGTCCATATAGAGGCATTGTGAAAATTAATGATACCCTCCCGGGTGAAGGACACTTCATCTACAGGATGGGTGGGGTATGAACAGGCAGTCGCGAACACGATGCCCCAGGTCATTAAGAGCAGACTAACAGTTATCAGTGAATTACTTGTAAGGTTGATTGTGAAGTGTGAATATAATTTCAAGCCATGCTATATCTCGTTTGTGAAACTAAAAGGATACATCACCAAATTAGGTTTGAGATACGGACAGATGATACTAATTAAAAGGAATACGTCGTAATAACACTCAAAGTGTTCAAGGTACAATTAAGTGAACCAGTGAGGGATAAATTTCTTGTACAGCTTTTGAATGTCCGGTCAAGAGGATTTCAAATTTTATGCCTAGAGTTTCCTTCGGTTATAATGTCAGACTTTTATATTATTTGAATTATCGCAGTAAATTTCACTCGTTAAAGTCAACTTTTAAATATATTTTGTTTAGTATCAAATACAGTTTATTGTTTTATTTCAATAGTAGATATGATAACCTCACGTTTTAATGAGGAAACACAAATTCAATGTCCTTTTCCCAGAACCTACAGTATATGTTATGCTGTCAAAGTAAGCTTATTACCTCACACCCTAGATATATTCAAGATTCCCATTCTATTATCGTTACATTTATTTGTAGCAGGCGCCCATCAGCAATTCTATGTGTAAGTAATTAGGTAAGTACTAAGTGTGAGTACATTGTCCGACCATTATTTTATTTCATAAAGATTTTAATTCTGTTTAATAGTGGGAAGGAAGCAGCCGTGGCCTTAATTAAGGTACAACCCCAGCATTTGCCTGGTGTGAAAATGGGAAACCACAGAAAACCATTTTCAGGGCTGCCGACAGTGGGGTTCGAACCCACTATCTCCCGGATGCGAGCTCACAGCTGCGCGCTCCTAACCGCACGGCCAACTCGCCCGGTTGTTTAATTAAAATAACTGAAATAACCACAGAAGCGACGCGTCCTCTGAAAGCTCCAGTAACGTACCTTTGAGGAAAATAATATTAATGAAAGGTTAATGGTCCATGTAACCGACCCCCTATTACACCCATACAGATAGCATGAACCGGTGCTGGAAGTTGCTTTGACGTACAGAGTGGGGATATTCCACCAGCGATGAGTGGGATATAGTGGCTTCGAACTCCTCTGTCGGAAACCCTGAAGATGGTTTTTCGTGGTTTGCCATTTTCACACTAGGAAAATGCTGGGGCTCTATCTTAATTAAGGCCAAGGTCGCTTCCTTCCCACTCATAGCCCTTTCTTGTCCTATCGTCGCCATAAGACCTATCTGCGTCTGTGCAACATAAATCAATTTGTAAAAAAAAAATGGTAATCAGCTGGTGAGAGACACTGCACCCGTCCAATGTGGTAAGGATGCACTCACTCTTCATGCGGTGTCCTACGCGCGGTCCAAGCTGGTACACCAACGGCACGTGTTATACTAGGCGTACTGCGCCCGGGATCTTCGTTTACCATTGACAGGATGTCTTCTTCCGCGTCTAGGATTGCACGTAGCCAATCAGACCCTCGACTTTCGTAGTGTGATGTAACACAACCAGTATCTAGAATACACTGTACTACAGCAATATCGTTACTGGATTCGGCACCCATCTGTTGGGAAACCTTTCCCAACAGATTCGCGGAGCGCAACCTATATCTTGTTGCGCCTCACCATACACTAGCAGCATATTAAGATATTCGTGGTTTTTATACACTGGCATTATTCAAATACTACTACTACTACTATTACGGAACTCGCGTGCGGCTAGTACGGACGATAATTCGCTTCTCTGAGAGCTGTTACTCGGGTGAAAGTCAGGCAGGCAGCTCATAACTCTAATTCGGTTTCATGGCGGGGAAGGGAATACGTCTCACCACATCCCGGCCGCTAGGATCATCAAAGCACCGATATAGCACGCGACACGTCTAGTGCTGTTGCTGAACTCTTTACGTTGTTCTCCCAGAATGTGATTTCATTAACATGGATTTTTGGGAAAACTACTCGCCGTATCCAGAAAAGCCCCAGACTTCAATTCTTCATTTTGTTATAATGTACAACATAGAGCAAACACAAAGCCTATAGGACGTTCAGTTAGCCTGCTGGACATCTCTAAATACCATAAGAAAATAATTTTTTCCAGCTAAATCACGTACATTTCCCATGCGATTTGCGCGTATTTGAACTTTTACTGACCTGAGGTATCGTATGTTCGCGACTGCCTAGTTATACCCCACCCACAGTGAATGTGGTCATCAGTGAGTCTGTGAATCTGGAGATGATCTTACGATCTGTGACGGTGCGGGGGCTGTACAATCATGTGATATGATAATTATTCCAGCGTAAGGTTGGGATACGCGCTCCGGGACGTGAAATATGGTACGATCCCCGTTTTATATTGCGGAAAAATAGGAGGAGCACCGCAAAATCCTGTATGTAAAGAATGTTCCTCACGTTAACGAAGGAATGCATAGGATGTGATGTTCAAATGAGTAGTATCGGAACTGAATTGTCGAAGCACATCTTACGTTTTATTTCAAACGAATAATGGACACGTTATAAAAGTAAATAAATTAAACGTACCTTCACTTCGTACTTCCAAACGAAAATAACATGTAATCTATATATACAAAATAAGAGTTTTGTCTGTACACTTTTCCCCCTGTGGGTGGGGGCGGTAGAATAACACCCACGGTATCCCCTGCCTGTCGTAAGAGGCGACTAAAAGGGGCCTAAGGGGCTCTGATCTTTGGAGCGTGGGTTGGCGACCACGGGGCCCTCAGCTGAGTCCTGGCATTGCTTCCACTTACTTGTGCCAGGCTCCTCACTTTCATCTATCCTATCCGACCTCCCTTGGTCAACTCTTGTTCTTTTCCGACCCCGACGCTATTAGGATTGCGAGGGCTAGGGAGTCTTTCATTTTTACGCCCTTCGTGGCCCTTATCTTACTTTGGCCGATATCTTCATTTTTCGAAGTGTCGGATCCCTTCTATTTTTCCCTCTGATTAGTGTTATATAGAGGATGGTTGCCCAGTTGTACTTCCTCTTAAAACAATAATCACCACCACCACCACCACCTGTCTGTACATTGCTCAGAATGTGAAAACAATGGTATTTCTGTATCGGTCATGTCCATAGTAACAAGGAAATTCACTTTTTACTTTTCCGTAATTTCTGTCTGTCTGTCTGTCTGTCTGTCTGTCTGTCTGTCTGTATGTATGTATGTATGTATGTATGTATGTATGTATGTACACGCATCACGAGAAAACGGTTGAAGAGAATTTAATGAAAATCGGTATGTGAAGTCGGGGGATGAGCCTCTACAATCTAGGCTATAAATCATTTTACTCACGCTGAGTGAAATGGTAGTTTAGAGGAAGGCCTAAAATTGAATTCTCAACTATTTATGTTATTAGTGGTCTAATGAAAATCGGTATGTGAAGTCGGGGGATGAGCCTCTACAATCTAGGCTATAAATCATTTTACTCACGCTGAAGAAATGGTAGTTTAGGGGAAGGCCTAAAATTGAATTCTCAACTATTTATGTTATTAGTGGTCGTATTTTAAAGAAAATGGGTATGCAAAGTTGGGGAATAAGTTGCTACAATCTAGGCTATCAATAATTTTATTCACGCTGAGAAAAATGGTAGTTTAGGGGAAGGCCTAAAATGTAATTCTCAAATATTGTTATTAGTAGTCCTATCTTGATGAAAATCGGTATGCAAAGTCAGGAAATAATTCGCTATAGTCTAGGCTGTAAGTTATTTTATTCACGCTGAGTGAAATGGTAGTTTAAGGGAAGGCCTAAAATGTAATTCTCAAATATTTCTTATTAGATGTGTAATCGATGAATGGTACATAACTAAGGTTATATAGTATTAAACTTCCTATTATTCATGTCTTATACATTGTTACCGTACTGGCTATGATCACAAACATATTCATGAATTAGGATTTTTGTTACTAAGTCCATATCAGCGCCGAGTAACGAGAAAATGGGTAAACAGTATTTAATGAAAATCGCTATGTAAGTCGGAGAATAAGATATGCAGTTTACGGTATAACATATTTTACAAATCACCGAGTCGAAAGAAAACTAAATGTGAAGGCCTACAATATAGAAAGCTAACAGTGATCAACAATAACAATACATTGACCATTGTTTGTCGTGATGTGTTTTGTGTCTTCTGTTGCCCCTCAGCTCCGGTAGATAGAACTACCGCTGCGTACAGAGTATTTTTTTTATCTGATTTACGTCGCACCGACATAGGTAGCTTTTATGGCGACGATGGGATAGGAAAGGGCTAGGAGTGCCTTAGGCTTTAATTAATGTACAGGCCTAGCATTTGATTGGTGTGAAAGTGGGAAAACACGGAATACAATCTTCAGCGCTTCCGACAATGGGGTTCGAATCCACTATCTCTCGGATGCAAGCTCACAGCTGCGCACCGCTAACCACACGGTCAACTCGCCCAGTCGTACAGAGTGTAACAGCCTGCCTGAATATTGATGGGAAGTAGCTGGGGAGTTAGATAACTTTCTTCTTTAACATGCCATTCCCCTGGTTTATAAATTTTCTGATACTACTGTTACGTAACACTCTGGATCATCATAGCATTCGGGCTATTCAATCCCTATTCTGAGGCACTGATTGGAATGAACAGTGTGCATATTTAGCGGAATAATGGCAGATCAGTGTTCATGGCAATCTGCGACCTGGTCATCCGAGCTCTGGAACTTTGGACTATTAGCTTGGCACCGCAATCTATCCGCAGCACTGTTTGTTAAAAGTAATAAAACGTGCGGCTTTCCATTTGATCGAGTATTTTATATGATAGCATTGCTTTTAATCGCTACATTCATACTTACATTTTTATAATGACCTATGTTGATTTCAGTTAGAAAAACCACAAAGTCAGTCTTTCTGAGAATCCCGTAGCGAAGCACGGGTACATCAGCTAGTAGTAAAATAAAGTAGTATAACTTACTACGGCTTTTGCAGTGATTATTAAACTCTCAAAATAAAAGTTGCCAGACTGAGTGGCCCAAACGGTTAAAGCATGGGTTTCCTAGTCCCAACTTGGCAAGGTCGATCCTGGCTCAGTCCGGTGGTATTTGAAGGTGCTCAAATACGTCCGCTTCTGATCGGTAGATTCATTGGAACGTCAAAGAATACCAGCGGACAAAATTCCGACACCTCGCGTCTCCAATGGGACGTAAACAACACAATTATTACTGTATTAGTGTATTACTACTAATATTAAAATAAAAATTAACCGCCATACTCAGACTTCATCAGAAAACACTACAGAAAATAGTGAACTGTCAACAAGTCCGAACTATTTATCTTATAACTCTGGACATGTCTCCGAAATTACTGGAACATGTACTTACAACTTGTTTTACTCGTACCGACACCGACACAAATAGATCTTACGGCGACGACGGGATAGCAAAGGGCTAGGAGTGGGAAGGAAATGGCCGTGGCCTCAAGATAGACACCATCTCGGCCTTAGCCTGGAAAATAACTAGAAAACCACGGAAACCACTTCGAGGATGTGTCACAGATGTTTTTCACTTGTTATTTAAAACATGTATAACTAGAAATTTCGAATTATTCTCTTAGATTGTGTAACGGACTCCTTACGTCTCCGGCACCTATTGTTATGAAAATCGCCATGCACATAACCTTTTTTCTACTATTAATATGGACTTACCCTCATCTTGATATAAATCGTACTTTTTCTGCAACTGGACTTACATACTTCAGTGAATTTCGACACATCATACTTTGCATGAACTCTGCTCTATCCATCTCTACGATCTACGATAAACTGACTTCCTTCTCGCCGGCTAACGTCATGTGACATCGCCTGGTTTGTCACGCATGCTGCAGTAACCTCTGCAATATTCCAGACATATTCTCATTATTTCCCCTCTACTCCACACTATAAATACCTGGCCCTCCTCGGAATATTTTGAGATGGACTTTGGCCTGTGTGGAGGGAGGAACATCTAACGTCGTCTCCATCCTTAGGGACATGTGCCCAGGAGTCTCCATTTTCGGGCAGTACCACCTGTCTCATGTTGAGGTATGACAAACGCTTAATTACTTTCCTGTAAATACTTCTACTTGCATCGGGAGCTACTTTCCTTTGAATTTCTCACAGGGAGCATGGCATTTCCAGGCCGAGATTTTACTCGTCTTTTCAATATTTAAAATCTCTATTGTCGAACCTAGTGTCAACTTTGTTTCTAACTGTGCGTGTGGTATATTTGCAACTCCGCGACTCCTACACACACTCATATTTAATCAGTGCTTCGCCATTTGTGCTTCTGAATGTCTTGAAACTGCTTCATTTGAACTATATAGTGATTTCTGCCTGCATGACAACGTTACTTAGTGTCAATTCGCGTGGTAACTGAAGTGTTATGACTTGCATATTACTTTCGAACTTTATTTCAAAGATTTCCTGCTGGTATACTCTGATTTTGTAACTGTGAACATCTTTTTTTATTCTTGTTGTTATTCTGGGTTTCTCTTCTTATGGTCGTATTTATCCTTTCCTTGTTTTCCCTTTCCATTCCTGCTTTATTCTTTATTTGCTTTCTTTCTCGTGGATATCTTATGTTTGTGTAATAGATTTGCATTTTGTATATGTGGTTGGGAAAATACCATATTTGTATATTCTTCTTTTCATGTAAATTTCTAGAGTTTTGATTTAATTATTTCAATATATCTGTTTCCAAATTTTATCACGGTTTCTCATCTATTGTCATCCGTCATGTCCCTTATTCCTCCTTACACTCTCCTTTAATTTTTAATGTTATTAAGCACTGTTTCCACTGCGCTATGTGTTGTTACTCTGGAATGGTTTTTGGAGATTTTGATTACCGCGGCCTCTGTTCTCTATTCGGCATTTCCTTCACGGCGTGAATATTTCAACCTACTGATAACTAACTATTTGGTGTCATCGATACTTCGAGATCTTCCCTTGGCACTATTATATATATAATATATGCATATAACCTCCATGACGGGTTACACATGGTAGCAGAGTATAAAGTCGCAGTCAATATACGACTTGTGCAGTTCGCTACCGCTCTAAATCTTCACCCTGTTACTGCCGTTGTTCTTTTATTTCTTTCTTGTGAGGTTTAGTGTTTCTTCTCGATAGACTTTGCTTTTTTCTTTGTCATCTCTTTCAACATGGCTTATTTTTCTGACAATTTTTCTCCTTACAATTCGGACACTTCTGTCATTTCGTTTGATCCTCATTTCAATTTTTCTGATCCAAATCCTTTTACTAATATGTCTTATAACACTTTTGTTACTTGTAATTCTGATCTTACTTCCACATCTAGTACTCTTACTACTACTGTCTCTTCTAGTTCATCCTCTGAACCTTTACCACCCCCACCTCAACCTAACACCCCTCTCTATCCTAATCTTTCTCTTTTTACTGCTGAATCTAAACTTCCACTTAATCAGGCACCTCCGCCTTCTGCCAATAAAACTCAATCAGCACAGCACTACTCTCCCGATTTGCAAACTCTACCACCATCTCCTTCTCAGCAATATTTTTATGAATCTCCATATCATCACACCCCTTCTTCACATCAACCACTTAATTTCCATATTTTGACTAAATGTCTTGACCAGGTACCCCTCATTCAGTCTACTGATTCTGATACTTTGACACAATGGCTTTTTTAGTTCGCAAATTTCTACAAACTGACTTGGCTCCATTTTCCCAATTGCTTTCGTTGCTTTACCCAAAAACCTCTGGTCATCTTAGTAATTTTTGGCTTCAATATATGAATTCTTCTCATGATTGGGCTCATTTGCGCTCAGTTTTACGCACTTATTTTTTGCCTCATGAATTTCGACAACAGCTGAGTAACAAATAGATCAGACGTCATCAACGTCCAGATGAATCGGCTTATGATTATCTCGACTCCATTATCGGCTATTCTGACGTGTTAGCTATTGCTCAACATCCCCAGGAAACTATTTCTCTTATTCGATTTTATGCCTCTCCAGCCTTCCGTCAAATCATCTATCCCTTTACGCCACCCACTACTATTCCTCAGCTTTACAATATTGCTCAACTCGATATTCTAAATACCCATAGTAATTTTTCTTATTATTCTTCCACTCCACCTCCCCAGTTTAACACTTCAACAACTCGCACGCCTTCTACCACTCGTCCACCTTCTCAGAGTAATATCTCTCGTCTTCGCTGTTATCGGTGTCAGGCTATGGGGCACCTAGCACGAAATTGTACCAATTCTCTTTTGGGAAACTTCAATTCCCGTCGTCAGTAGGCAGCTCACGACTTCTTGGGCAAAATCTGCCTTATGTTTCGTCAATATTCTCTTCTGCTACTAAATCACAGTCATATACTCTTGTACAGTTACATAACACTCCCTCCTTAGCCTTATTAGAATCAGGTTCTGCAATTTCCCTAATCAGTTTCTCCTTTTTTCAGCAACTTTTACAAACGCATCCGCATCTTCAATTACGCCCTTCTACCCTCAGATGTCTTTCCATATCTCAACACACTCTTGAAATCGTGGGTCAACTAAAACTTAATGTTAAAATTTCTAAATTTTCTTGGCCATTTGAATTTCAAGTGGTTAATAAGTGCTCACTTCCTGTTATACTGGGGTATGATTTTTTTGCTCATACTGGTCTTATTTGTAATACTGCTATGGCCTCTATCTCCTTTTTTCAATCCACACGTTCAAGTTCCTTTGGTAGACCCCCTCGATTTCCCTATGAACCACGCCTTCAGTCATCGGCATATTTATGCCACTGCTCCCCAACTAGATGCAATTGAGGCCTTGAAATCTGAATTTGCCGATGTTATCACAGATACTCTAGGCTCTGTTGTTAATTATCAGGCTCACATTGATTTACTTGATGAAACGCCTGTTCGTTCGCCTCCTTACCATCTTAGGCCTCCTCAGATGGCCAAAATGGATGACATTATTCACAAAATGCTTCAGGATGGTACCATTGTACCGTCTTCTTCCAATTACGCATCTCCGGCATTTTTAGTCGACAAGCCTGATGGTTCTTCGCGCCTGATAATTGATTATAGAAAATTGAACTCCAAAATTCTCTATGATTCTTACCCTATTCCTAAAATGCAAAACGCCTTTCACTTCTTTTCTAAAGCTAAATATTTTTCTCTCTTGGATCTTAATCCTGCTACTACCAAATCCCCTTGGACTCTTGTAGTAGCAGTCTTACTGCATTTATCACCCCTAATAGCCTTTTGCAGTTCACAAAAGTTCCTTTTGGATTGAACTTGGGCTCACAAATCATGCAGAGATTAGTCGATTCTTTATTTTCAGATTTTAAGTATAAATTTCTCTATCCTTATATCGATGATCTTTTAATATTTAGCCCAGATTTTGAGTCTCACATGTCTCATCTACACCAAGTTCTTTCCAGATTACGTTCCATTGGTCTGACAGTTAACCCCTCTAAAATTTCCCTAGCTCAAACTTCTATAAAGTTCTTAGGTCACATTGTGTCATCTCAGGGAGTAGCTGTCGATCCCGAACGTACTTCTGCAATTTCTAACAATCCACCTCCCAAAAATCTCAAGCAAACGCGCACCTTTTTAGGCATGGTTTCATTCTACCACCGGTTCCTTCCTAACTTTTCTCACATTGCTGAGCCTCTCTATTATCTGAAACGTAAAAGTGTTCCTTTCACTTGGACTCAATCTCAACAGGATGCCTTTCTTCAGCTTAAATCTCTTTTGATGTATGCTCCCATTCTTCAATTTCCTGATTTCTGCCTACCTTTTGAAATACATACTGATGCGTCTAATATTGCTGTTGCTGGTGTTCTAACTCAGGTTGTTAATGATGTCCCTCTACCTATCGCCTACTTCAGTCGACTTCTTTCTCCTACTGAGAGGAAATATTCTATCTTTGAGCGTGAAGCCCTGGCCTTATTAAATACCATTGAACACTTTGCTGAATATCTGGAGCATAAAGAATTCCTTGTAAAGACAGATAATCAGGCTCTCTCATGGTTTACACAATGCACCTAAGATTGGTAGAACTGGCCGATGGCTCATGCGATAGTCCAGATTCAATTTTTCCCTTAAGTTCATTTCTAACACTGAGAATTCTGTAACTGACGCTCTTAGTCGCTTATTTGAAACTTCCGCTCCCCAGTCAAGTACAACTGACGATTTACCCTCGGATGTCTCTGATGCCTTCATCTTCCTCCATTAATGCTCTTTTTCGTTAACAGACTTTCCTCTTTCATTTCAATCTTGTCAGTCGCATCAGCTCATCGATCAGTTCTGCATCCAGCTCAAACAATCTATCTCTGATCCCTCTTACCAGGGTCCCTTTACCATTTTTAAAGATCTCTTGGTCTACAAACCCACTAAGAAAGCTTCTCCTAAAGTGGTGCTTCCACAGGCTCTTCAACCCATGATCCTGCAATATTATCATTCCTCCCCTGTGGGCGGGCATCTAGGCATCACTAAAACGTACAACCGTATAGCCTCTCTTTTCTTTTGGCCTCAAATGCGTAAGTCTATTCGCAACTTTGTTCAAATTTGTGAATTGTGTCAAAAATCTAAACCTTTAAACATAAAGTCTGCTGGTCTTCATTCTGCCCTTCCACCCACTCACCCTGCCCAAACCTTTTTCATTGATCTAGTTGGACCATAGTTCGTTCTTATCGTGGCAACTTGTATATTTTCACCTTGTTGGATGCCTTTTCAAAATTTCTAGTCCTTCGACCCTTACGGAAAATTTCTACTAAGATCATCATCAATTTACTCACTGAACAGATCTTTCCTATTACCGGTTTGCCTGCTAATATTGTTTCTGATAATGCTTCTATTTTTACTTGAAGTGTTTTTTAATATGTGCTTTCAACTGGGTATCAAACGTATTTTGACTTCTCCCTACCACCCTCAGTCCAACACCGTGGAAAGGTATCACCGTAATCTCAAAGTTGCTTTATCTATATTTCATAGTTCTTTCCAGAAAGACTGGGATTCTCATCTTTCCTGTTTGGCGTTAGCCTTTAGTTCCAGTATCAATAGTTCTACTGCTCAAAATCCGGCTAAGCCTTTTCTTGGTCGTGATCTTCAAACTCCTCTTTCCCTAAATTGGGATCTGCACAACCTCTTTGAATCTTCTGATCAGCCATCCTCTTCATCACTCTGGAAAGACGCCTTTGATCAATTGCTAAAAGCTCAACAGGTGCAAAAAAAAGCTTATAATACTCGTCATAAGCCATCCAACTTCAAAATTGGCGATTTAGTCCTCGTTGCTAATCATCCGCACAGCTCGGCAATTAATGCTACCTCTGCTAAACTTGCTCTTCGATGTCTTGGACCATATCGTATTTTGTCTTTCCCTACCCCCGTCACTGTATTTTTGCAATCTACTACTGATTTGTTTGACACTAAGAAACTTCATCTGAATCACCTCAAGCGATCTCATCCTTCAACTTTCACATCTTGATTTCTTTTGCCCTGTGTTTTCTTTTTCTTGTTATTACCTCCTCTTCCTTCTTTTTTTCTCTTCTGCAATTGGTCTGGAAATGTCTAATGCTCCCGATGTTATTAATTTTCTTTGTTTTTTCTTTCTCTTTGTTTGTCTACCTCTTCTTCCTTTTTTCTCTCCCTATATGGAATCTTTTCTTTTCATTCTCCCCCTCCACACAGGTCAGTCAGTCTTCCTCCCAGCCCAATTGGTACAGTTTGTAATGGGAGTGTAAATATACCTTCCCAACCATTTTCTTTTTCTCTTTTATAATTGCTCTTATTTTCCATTGTCGTTTTTGATATTTATACATATTTGTTTCAGTTTGTAACTACCCTTCTTTCCTTACCTTTTCCCTTTGCTAACGCATTAGCCCTTTTCTTTTTCCCCTTCCTCCCCTTCCTTTTTGTATTTCCTAATTGGATATTTAAGCATGTTTATCGTGTTTGGATATTTTTGGCGCCTTTTTGTTTTGTCTTTCAGTATTCTTGCTTCTTGCTTCACCGTTGCGGCTGCTCTCGACCCCCGCTCCAGCTCTTGGAAGGGCCCTCCATCGCTGTTCCTGGGGCCGTCTCGCCGTCGCCACTCAACTGTATCTTCTGTTTTTCATCTCTTACCAGCAGTCTTCATTCTTCTATGACACCAACTACTTCAACTACAACAACAACAACAACAACAACAACAACAACACTAACAAAAACCTTTGGATTTTTTTCTGGTGCCCGGCGGATAATGTAACGGACTCCTTACGTCTCCGGCACCTATTGTTATGAAAATCGCCATGCACATAACCTTTTTTCTACTATTAATATGGACTTACCCTCATCTTGATATAAATCGTACTTTTTCTGCAACTGGACTTACATACTTCAGTGAATTTCGACACATCATACTTTGCATGAACTCTGCTCTATCCATCTCTACGATCTACGATAAACCGACTTCCTTCTCGCCGGCTGACGTCATGTGACATCGCCTGGTTTGTCACGCATGCTGCAGTAACCTCTGCAATATTCCAGACATATCTCTCATTATTTCCCCTCTACTCCACACTATAAATACCTGGCCCTCCTCGGAATATTTTGAGATGGACTTTGGCCTGTGTGGAGGGAGGAACATCTAACGTCGTCTCCATCCTTAGGGACATGTGCCCAGGAGTCTCCATTTTCGGGCAGTACCACCTGTCTCATGTTGAGGTATGACAAACGCTTAATTACTTTCCTGTAAATACTTCTACTTGCATCGGGAACTACTTTCCTTTGAATTTCTCACAGGGAGCATGGCATTTCCAGGCCGAGATTTTACTCGTCTTTTCAATATTTAAAATCTCTATTGTCGAACCTAGTGTCAACTTTGTTTCTAACTGTGCGTGTGGTATATTTGCAACTCCGCGACTCCTACACACACTCATATTTAATCAGTGCTTCGCCATTTGTGCTTCTGAATGTCTTGAAACTGCTTCATTTGAACTATATAGTGATTTCTGCCTGCATGACAACGTTACTTAGTGTCAATTCGCGTGGTAACTGAAGTGTTATGACTTGCATATTACTTTCGAACTTTATTTCAAAGATTTCCTGCTGGTATACTCTGATTTTGTAACTGTGAACATCTTTTTTTATTCTTGTTGTTATTCTGGGTTTCTCTTCTTATGGTCGTATTTATCCTTTCCTTGTTTTCCCTTTCCATTCCTGCTTTATTCTTTATTTGCTTTCTTTCTCGTGGATATCTTATGTTTGTGTAATAGATTTGCATTTTGTATATGTGGTTGGGAAAATTCCATATTTGTATATTCTTCTTTTCATGTAAATTTCTAGAGTTTTGATTTAATTATTTCAATATATCTGTTTCCAAATTTTATCATGGTTTCTCATCTATTGTCATCCGTCATGTCCCTTATTCCTCCTTACACTCTCCTTTAATTTTTAATGTTATTAAGCACTGTTTCCACTGCGCTATGTGTTGTTACTCTGGAATGGTTTTTGGAGATTTTGATTACCGCGGCCTCTGTTCTCTATTCGGCATTTTCTTCACGGCGTGAATATTTCAACCTACTGATAACTTAACTATTTGGTGTCATCGATACTTCGAGATCTTCCCTTGGCACTATTATATATATAATATATGCATATAACCCCCATGACGGGTTACAACTGGAAAGACTCTTACAGACATTTGAAGTGCGCCTGCGCTATAATTGGCGTGTATCTTATTGGTATGTGATTTTTTTCAACGTAGATTGTTCCCCCTCCTGTTTCAAACCCTTCCCTTCTCAAACGTGGTTTTGGTGGCTGGTTGTGTCCAGTGATTCAGTATTATTATTATTTTGTCGCTCGATCTGACAAGGGGAGGTCACGAAAGGAAAGGCTTAGGTGTTACTGCACATATCGCATTAACAATTATATTTAAGTAATTATATCATATATTTGTGTTTTAACAATATTGTAGTACTTCATTTATATAATGTATTTGTTGATGAAGTTGTGTATAAAGGGCAGAACCTTGCTTCCGGGACTGTTTTCTGGCGCGAGTGACTGGCTAGGGAAGCTAGTGAGAAGAGCGACAGACATGCCGCGAGTAACATGTGGAGACAACAGTCTCATGAAATCATGTAATTGCACAACAGTGCTAAGATTTTTAAGTTCAGCCAAACCCTTGGCACAATTTTAGTTACGTCCTTTCAAGTGTAAAAATATCTCTAGTGTTTTTTAGTGTCAGTGCTTACCTCACATGTGTGAATGTATAATTGTCTATGTACAGGCAGTACATACGGTAATGGTGTGGTTTAGTTCACGTATAACTGAATAAATCAGTGACTTGTGTGCTCATTATTTGTTACAAACGGTATTTTCTTAATAACATTTAAGTGGTCCTCCGAAAGTGTACTTTATTATGTGGTTATTATATGCGACCACCAGGTCGTTAGATCGTGAACATACAGTAATTTCATCTCGGTCAAACACTTAGGAATGGGAAGGAAGCGGCCGTGGCCTTAATTAAGGTACAGCCCCAGCATTTGCCTGGTGTGAACACGGGAAACTACGGAAAACCATCTTCAGGGCTGCCGACAGTGGGGTTCGAACCCACTATCTCCCTAATACTGGACATCAGCCGCACTTAAGCGACTGCAGCTATCGAGCTCGGTAGCAAGTGTCTGGCACGTGAGGCAGGATCCCCTACTTGCCAAGCGGTTGGTGGAAGAGCAAAACATGAGTTGGCCTTTTGAAAACAAACAGGTTCAACAACCCTTTTTCTCTGCTACTGTAACTCCACTACACTAGGACAGTGTGACATAACCGGCGTTTTCTACTACGACCGATCAAAACACATTAGGTCCTAAAATATTTGGCTAAATTAAGGAAAAACTAATAGGACAAGGTAAAAAGCACATAGCATATAGTCTGAGAAGTATTTTTCTTTGCCGACTAGCAAAATATCTGCATATCTACCCCTAACACTCTGTATATATACTTGCGAATACGCCCATTAGGACTACGCAGAGTATTTAGAGGCGTGCCTTTACCTTCCTTTGAGCCCATACTTCCTTTTTGTTTTTAGACTAAGGTTGTTCCGGTCTTCTTCTTTGGCCTTTTCTCTTGGTCAACTTGCCATTTGTAAATTTGGGTCTAGAGATTACCCGGTTTTGGACATCTGCCGGTGTAATTCCTATTTGTTTCAGATCAGTTTTAATTTCTACAAACCATTCCATTATATCTGTTTTGGCTTTACTCCTATTTTCATAGAAATAAACTACCTGTTTCGTAAGTCTGTCTGAGTGCATTCTTTTAATGTGTTCATCTAATCTTAACCTATGTTATCTAATGTCACTGTGAATATTTGCGAATTGTTTGATTTCCTGTCTGCCTCTGAGTCGGTATTGTCCGACGGCGAGTTTTGGGCCTAGAGTTTTTCTTATTACTTTGCGTTCCTTTTACTCAATATTTTCAATGTCTGCTTTCCTGTTCAAAATTAGCATTTCTGGTCCATTAAACACATTTTAGTTTAATGACTGTATTGTAATGCCTTAGTATTGTGTACTTGGAGATACATTGTTGTTGATATTTTGGGTTAGTCGATATGCAGTTTCTCTCTACTGACATCCAATTTCATTGGTTTTTTGTTTCTAGCGCATTTTCCTGAATTGTTTCACCAAGATATTTAATTGTGATACTCGTTTAATTGTGCCATATTTGGTCTCCATGAGTTTTGGAATTGTTTGTTGGAATTCTGCTTTTTTTTTCAAAAGATATCTGGAGGCCAACGTCTTCCGCAATTTCTCTCAGGAGTTCAGTCTGATTCTGGGCTGATGAAAAGTCTCGGGTGTTCTGCAAATACTGGACAATCTATCGATAATTTTGCTCTGCCTAAAGTGATTGCTTGATGAATTTTTTGGACTTGTTTCTCTTTGCGCTATTCTTGTATCATTTTTTCAAGAATGCAGTTGAAGAGCAAAGGAGAGGCTAGTATCATTGCTGTTAACATGGCCAAATTCTGGGCCGATATTTTTTAAATAACTGTTTAATTTGATGTAATACTGTACTTTCATATATTTTCTAATTTGCATCTGTAATCGATATGGCGCTACTGACACGAATAAATAAATAAATAAATAAATAACTCCCATTTTGATTTCAAAGGGATTTGAAATTTCCCCCATGAATTTAACCTTGGACTTCGTGCTTGTTAGTGTCTGCTTTATGATTCCAAGTGTTTTCGTGTCTAAACATTCTTCTTTAAATATTTGAAAGAGTGATTCACGATCAACTGAATCATAGCCTTTTCTGAAGTCAACAAATGTGCAGACTTAATTTTTGCTACAAATTCTCTTATGTCTCACGATTTGCTCTGGACACGATCGGCCTGGTCTGAATCCTCCGATTTGTGATTCTAATTGTTGTTGCGCTCTATCGAGAAGACACTGGGATAGAATTTTGTATGAAACTGATACTAGTGAGATTCCTCTGTATTAGTTCTGCACACACACACACACACACACACACACACACACACACACACACACCGCCCTTCTTGTGTAGTGGGTGAATTCACGCATTTTGCCAGTCTTCTGTGACTTATTTTGTTTGCCAAATGTCATGCATGATTTTGGTGATTTCTTTTATGATGGTTGGGCCTGCTGGTTTAAGGACTTCCACTATAATTTATTGTTTTTAAATCTTTCGATCTCTCTTGCAATTTCTTCTTCATGTAGTTGTAATTAATTTTAATTAGTGTTTTCAGGTTCTTGTGGTGAAAATCTTTATGTTGGATTTGAGCAGTTCAGCAGTTCTTTAAAATGTTTGGCGAGTTCGTCACAGTCTTATTGGTTGTTTAATGCTAATTGCCCATTTTCTTTCCTGAAGCAGAGATTTTGTTGTTGATATCCTGTAAGATTTTTGAAATTCTTACAGACATTTCGTGTGTTGTTTCTTTCAATCCTTTCCGAATTTTCTTTTGGTCTGTCTGATTAATTGAGCTGTGCCTTCCCTCACTGCCAGGAATGTTTTGTAGTTATTCTCTGTCTTCTTACTGTTCCAGTTGTTGTGTGCCTTCTTTCGAGATTGGATTGCTTGTTCACATTCCACATTCCACCAAGGGTGCTTTTCCTTTTCTGCAGAGGAATTAGTGTTTGTGTTCTTGTAATTAGTTTGCTTTTGAGTTGTTGCCAATTTTTTGCCTCCTTTTCCTGTAATTGTTTTGTGAGGGAATGTTGGATCCTAGTAGTGTCAAATTTTGGGATTATTGGGTTTTTATTTGTGAATCTCTTGGGTTTTAACTGTAGTTTCATTCTTGTCAGGTAGTGGTCTGAGTCTATATTTCTCTGTGGTTTGGATAAGATATTGCTACATGGTCAATTTGGAATTCGCCGATGAGTGTTTGTTGCTCGCGAGTGATTGAATACAACTTGTGCTTCGCCAACACTAACATTTACAAGTGATTGATTATTTAGGATGAGTATTTTAAGACTTGGGTTTATTTTCCAAGTGCCCAAGTCTTATTTCTTGCGACAGAAATGTTGCATCAGCCAGAGAACATTCGAAATGTTCTACCCCCAATAACTTTCCTTAGGATAAGAAATAAATTATGAAACTAACATCATTGTGTTGCCAAATTTTTTGTCTCCATTCCCACCAAGTTAGGTGCAAATCCGACGGAAATTAAAGGAGATATTCAATGAAGTACAATTACTGCTATCTTTACGATTTGCGTATATAAGGAGGGCTAATTCCCAAGGCAGATCAGTGTATCAATTACCACCGTCGGACCTGGTCGGTCGGCTTGTGGCAGTCGCGATGGAGCATCGAGTGACAGTCTTATTTCTACGGTGCTGAAAGGTAGAACTTATAAATTTTCTCCAGTTCGCGAGTGATTGAATACAACTTGTGCTTCGCCAACACTAACATTTACAAGTGATTGATTATTTAGGATGAGTATTTTAAGACTTGTGTTTAGTTTCCAAGTGCCCATATTTCAAAATAAATGAGACGTTCTAATCAGTGATAGATTCTTGAACGGTGCTTGTATTTCGTCAAATGATTGAAATATACCGAGAGTTTTCATTACATAATGGTGCTATAAGACTTAGAATTTCTCAAGTGTCGAAAATTGACAAGTGATTGAATATAACGTAAACTTAAACTCAGTATCTACGTCACCGGACTTGCAATTTTCCCGTGTGTAAATAATTCTCAACCACTTGGAAATAATTTCGTAGGTGATAGACTGCGAACTGTATATTTCAACTTGTATTCATCAACCTTACAAGTGAGCGAACCAAGGACTGTTAACGAACAGTCAGTTTCAGTTTGTTTTCAATTAACAAGTATGATCAGGAATGATTTCTCAAGTACAATTGTAACGGATTTGGGATGTGTTATAATGTACTTGGACACTTACCAAGTTACTATATTTGATCAAAACTAATTATCATGTATTATTTCGGCCTACTGAGCTCGTCGGAATTTGACTGGAAGTATATTATGTTGCAGGCTCATAATTGTACGGATCCGCCACGGTAGCGCTAGCATCCAGCAGGCATGTTGTCTAGATTGTACTGCCATCTAGCAGCAATCACCGAAATTAACTCAGCTTCGTTTCTCCAGGCATAAACAACAATCGAGTGACTGGCAGTTGTGATTACGGATTGATTTGTACAAGAAGGATCAACTCTTGCTGATGCGGCTGGACTTTTGGATTATATTTTGAGCAGAAGAAGGAGGAAAAATGTTAACTTTTTATCCTGGGTGATTGTATCACCATATGGCGACACGCCAAATTTCTTTTGATTTCTTTTTCTTTTCATCATTGATATCTGTAAGTAGCATTTGAGGCTATTGGTATCAAAAAGAGCACTCCACCTTCCTGCACTTTACAGTGGGAGTGATTTTTTATCTAATGCATTTCGATTCCTTCTATCTGGGTGATTTTTGTCTTATATGCACAACAGACAGGCTGTGAGCGAGTAATCAAAGAAAACCTACCATATAATTAATGGTTAATTAGGTATTTTAAATTGTATTTCGGAGATTGTCCCTTTTGATACTAACTTTCAGATTTTCATGGATATTGATCTTTTTGATACCAACATGTAAGGATATTGCTCTTTTTGTTAATAACTTACAGAATTGTGATACCTACACTATTCTTCTTTACACTAGATTGAAAGGTCAAGAATGTCACTATAATGTACTGTACATTTATTTAAGAGTTACAAAAGTGATGAATAATATTACCTAGACTGAAAAACGGAAGACTACCAGCATGAAACACATCAGTTTAGATTTGCAAACAATCTTATTATCAATACATTCAATATAGGGTACAATAAAATTTAAAAATTAACATTATCCCTCAGATAGTCAATAAAAAGAAGGAAGAGGAGTCTGTAAACTAAGGATAGCTGTTATATTCTTTGCTAGTTGCTTTACGTCGCACTGACACAGATAGCTCTTATGGCGACGATGGGACAGGGAAGGGCTAGGAGTGGGAAGGAAGCGGCCGTGGCCTTAATTAAGGTACAGCCCCAGCATTTGCCTGGTAAGAAAATGGGAAACCACGGAAAACCATCTTCAGGGCTGCGTACAGCAAAGTTCGAATCTACTGTCTCCCGAATACTGGATACTGGCCGCACTTAAGCGACTGCAGCGGATAGCTGTTATAATAAAGCGCCCTGAGGTTATGATCAGTCCATATGGATATTGACTATACAAGAGTATATAATTCCATTTCCCAATTGAATTTCTACCTGGTAAGAAAATATTTACTGACTGAATGTTGCCACTTTTTTTGCAACAACTGATTTCCATTTCCTACGATCGTGAGTCTATTCCCTCACTTTTGTGGGTGACACAGGTGTCACGTTTCGCGATAGCATGTCCATCACAGAACGCACTGAAGAAAGCTACAGTTTATTTTGGTAATATAATATGTTCGTGCACGTTCATAGACTTTCAAAACACCGAAAATACCTCCAGTATTACTCTAAAACCGAAAAAAAAGGCATGCATAAGCAAGACAGTCTCAATTTATAACTCAGTTGAACCAATATGGCAGCACTCACATGGCGTGAGCAGAAAGAGCTGATTGGTAGTTCTGGAGATTGTCCCTTTTGATACCAACAGACGGTGGAGATTGTTCTGTTTGAAAGTCATACTGTACTTTCATGCTCTGAAACGATGGTATTTTGTTCTTTTTGAAAAAGACAAACAACATAGTTTTATAGATAGCTATTAATACAATATAACGGTATCAGTAACTCATTTCCAACGAAAAGTGGAGATTGCTCCTTTTGATACCAATAGCCTCATTTCTGTTCTTGTTGGCCCCGGAACTACCATGAAGTGACACGCCCTAACGATGATTGAATCTTACTAAATGGTTTTGGAATACATTAATCTAAATCGTGTTAAATAAAATTTTATTACCTCCGAAAGTGAGGAATTATTTTCACAAAAGGAGACTAATTCAAGGTTATCTTGTTGAGAATTAATTACCAGTATTTTGTGGGGCTTTGATGTAATGATTTTTAGGTTTATTTGATTTGATAATCATTCTGAGAACGTTTTCTTAAAAGTAATTCATACATTAAATGATGTTTTAGTAACAAGTATGTGTCCCGAACTACTACACTTAGAAATGAGTATCCTTATCTGGGTTAATTCAACCAGTTATATCTTAAATATCCTATTATCCTTAGTAACGTGTGAACGAAGGTGAATGTAAGAGTTGAAAATTGTTTCTGATGACTAGTTCTGCCTTTGGTAGGTAACTGTGTGGGGAGTCGCCATTTTGCTTTATTTGGTCACGTGATCTCGTTGCTATGGTAGCATTCATAAGTTGTGGGGGTGTGTACAGTGTTTGACTTGACATTTGACGGCTCTTACCTTTGTTTATTTCTTGACATCTGACGTTCGGTAATTGTGTGATTTTGTTCTTGGTGATTGACGTGGGACTGGATACGTGCCTTCGAATCTCTGTGTTACGCGGTGGTTAATGGTATTAATATCTGATTCTGTAAAATTATTTGTTCTGGTGATTCTTCGTGTATATTTTTCACCTTAATATTTATTCTTGTTTATGCGTTCCTAATGTTTGTTCCTGGTGGAACTTGTGATCAGTGACTTAGCTATCCGAATTACATTTGGATTATTTTGAGTAGTCAGAAGAAACACTTTTCTACTCCACTATAATATTGTAGCTAATCCAAGATCTCGGAGTTGGAATTCTCAATAAGTAGTCCGTTTCTTCATTTTATTTTTAATCACTGATAATTAGCTCTGGGAACTGAATTGCAAACACAGACTTATTTAATTGTAACCCTCATCAAAGTTTAATCTTTTCTTTACTTCATATTAGGGACTTGCAATTTGTTTTGTCATTTAATTTCTTATCTTTACATTAAAGTTTCTGTTTAACTTGAAACTGGTTTTTATTTTAGTCAGTAATAATTTATTTTTTGCTTAATCCACCTAACCTCGGTGGGCTCAGGTAACTTCCACGCCTTGCTACGACCTTCCGTTGGGAGCATCTTGGTAAGTGGTTTCCTTAATTTAATGTTCCCTGGTCGTGCAACTACTGTCGTATAATACCTCACTTGTAAGTACGCGATACAATATTTTCGTTTCCATCCAATCAAAGTGATTGTCTTCAAAACTGTGTAAAAGCTTAGAAACATGTATCAAGTGAAAAACTTCAACGTATGCTAAGTGTCACATTATTCGAACTTACTAGGTCGATTTCATTGACATTCGACAATGTGAAGTTACATTATCATATAATTCTAAGTGGCTATTTATTTTGCGAGTTCGATTTTATTGACATTCGACTCCGCTTACGGTACTTATCTTACAAGTGTTAAGACTGAATTACTTGTTCGATTTTATTGACATTCGGCCGCATTAAATGATTAGTGTTATATCACGGAGTAGATTCCAGTGACATTCTACTGTGTGATAGTTATTGATTCAGTCGTTGAGTACACGATTTATACGTGCTATAAACGTTGTTTACGATCATTATTATTATCTTTATCATCTGTGCAGAAGCTGCTTTCCAACGTCCAGGGCAAAAGTGCGCGTATTCATGTTCAGCCCATATGTGACAAATATCAACGCCCATTCTACTAAAACTTCTAGACCGGCTCGATCTTCTAGAAATTCTAGAACGTCTAGAATTTCCATCGAGGGAGGAATCGTGGTTCCACGGTGCAAAGAGGAGATCCATGGTAGTACGAGAGTAGCAGCCGGACTTCAAGGAACATCGCCAGTCGCAGGACAAGGAAAGGACACTTCCCAGTATTTCTTCTGTATATAGGTGATATGAAATTTGACCTTTTGTTAATAAATTCAGTTTTCTTTGATTCAGACATTATTTCAATAAACCTCTCTCCCTCTGTAACACTCAATTTCTATACCGTACGCACCCTGCGTTGAATCTTATGCTCTTCTAGCCCTAGTACGGCATTTACGGTTACAATATGGAGCTCTAACATACCCGAACTTGTCACGCAAGAATCATGTGGAATCACCATGCCTGTGCGACGGACATTCATTAAAATCATCTCGGCATACTCCACTCCGAGATGAATAAATACACAAGACAGGGAGGTAGTCCTACGGATAGCCAGGAGCACCATCTTGCGAGGAGACCTCAACTCAAAACACGCTAGCTGTGGCTGCCTGAAGCTTAGTAAAGAAAGCATCACGTCATATCGCAGGAATGTGTGGTAGGAACCCCTAGCAAACCGACATTCTTAGCACCAACAGGGCAGGTCTCCGACATTCTAGATACAGCCCTACTTCAACATATACCAAGGGCACAGCATGATGGTGATAAATGGCTTAGAGTCGAGACACCAACCAGTGCTATTTAACACTAGATGCTATCCCGGAGGAGTAGTATGAAGAAAACCTCAACCGGAGGCTTAATTTTAAAGCAGCAAAATGGGGTACATTTTAAACAAAACTGGATACTTGACTCGAGGGGACAGGAAAACCGCTACCCAAATAAACGAAACTGTTAAAATACTAGTACAGGCGATGCAGGACGCAACGAATGCGAGCGTCCCGGTCTACATAAAAAATACCAAAAACGAAATACAAGTTCGACATCAAAAATCAAACCAGCTAAACACCGAAACATCGCAGCAGGAAGCCAGGTGACGCGAATGGAATAACAAATTATGTTCGACACATATACCTATCCGGTGTGGAACTTAGCGAGGCATTTCGTGAGAGAACCACACGCAATCCATATATAAAATAACATGACTGACTGACTGATTCATTATGGCCCAGCCAAAACTACTGGACAAAAAGTAATGAAATGTTGGGGATACGTTTATATTATAGCGTAGGTGCTCACTAAGCAAGGATTCTTTGATATTCCTTCACTAGGGGGATTAAAAGGAAGGTGAACTTTTAAAACGAGTATATCTGTACCTCAAAAACTTAACAGTTACAAAACGTGAAAATTGGTATTTGGAACCTCCTTTAAAAATACAGAAACACGAACTTTTATGTTTTCGGATAATCCCCTTAAGGGGATAAAAAGAAGTGAATAAAAGGTTAAAACCGTTTTATGAGGATACTTATATATCAGAAACGGAAGATGTTACAGTCGTGAAAATTGATATATGGAATCTCCTTTAAAAATCAAGAAACACGAATATTTTTGTTATCCGAAAATCCACTTAAAAAGTGAAAAAGGGTGCAATTTTTTAAAATGAGTATATTTCAACAACTCATGTTACAGACGTAAACCCTGATCTTTGGAATTTCTTTTAATAAAGAGGCGCGTATTTTTTTGTTTTCGGAAAATTCACTGAGAGGGGCAAGGGACGAACAGGACTGAAGAAAGGGTTTGGTGCATTTTTATGAGGATAATTATATCTCAAAAACTGAAAATGTTACAGACATGAAAATTGGTATTTGGAATCTCCTTTAAAAATAAAATAACACGTATTTCGTTTTAGGAAATACCACTTAATGGGGGGGGGGGGTGAAAAGAAGTGAAAGAGTTGAATTCATTTTATGACGATGCATACATCTCAAAAACTGTAGGTTACAGATGTGAAAATTGGTACTTGGGATCTCATTTAAATGTAAAGAAAAACGTTTTATTCTTCGAAAAATCCACTTAAGGGTTGAAAATAATTGAAAAATCTGGTGAATTTTTAAAATGAGCGTACCTACAGTATATCACAAAACCGTAACACTTTACACACGTGCAAATTGGTATTTGATATCTCCTCTGAAAACAAAGAAACACATATTTGTTTTTGTTTTCGAAAAATTCACATAAGGGAGTGAAATTTCAAAATGACTATATTTACAGCATTTCTCAAAATCTTAACAAGTTACAGACGTGGAAATTGTTACATGGAATATCCTTTAAAAATAAATAATCACGCGTCTTTTTGTTTCCGGAAACTCCAGGTAAGTTTGTAGAGGGGGGATGAAAGTAAGTGAAGGAGCTTCTCCTTTTTATGAGGATACTTATATCCGAAAAACTGAAGATGTTACAGAAGTGAAAATTGGTATTTGTAATCTCCTTTAAAAATAAAGAAACATGCGAACCATGTGACCTTGCCGCGGTGGGGAGGCTTGCGTGTCCCAATGATGCAGATAGCCGAGCCGCAGGTGCAACCATATCGGATGGGTATCTGTTGAGAGACCAGACTAACGAATGGTTCATCGAAAGGGGGGTAGCAGCCTTTCGGTAGTTGCAAGGGCGGCAGTCTAGATGATTGACTGATACGGCCTTGTAATAATACTCAATATGGCTTAGCTGTGTTGATACTGCTACGCGGCTGAAAGCAACGGCAAACTACAGCCGTAACTACCTCCCGAGGACATGCAGCTCTCTCTGTATGAATGATGTACTGATGATGGCTTCCTCCCGGGTAAAATATTCCAGAGGTAAACTAGTCCCCCATTCGGATCTACGGGTGGGGACTACACGAGAGGGGGCGATCATCAGGAAGATGAATACTGACATTCTGCGAGTCGGAGCTTGGAATGTTAGAAGTTTGAATAGTTGTGGTAGGTTAGAGAATCTGAAAAGGGAGATGGATAGGCTAAAGTTAGATGTAGTTGGTATAAGTGAAGTACGTTGGCAGGAAGAACAAGATTTTTGGTCAGGCGACTACCGAATTATCAACACGAAATCAAACGAGGGAAATGCAGGAGTTGGTTCAATAATGAATAAGAAAATAGGGCAGCGGGTAAGCTACTATGACCAGCATAGTGAAAGAATTATTGTCGTCGAGATAGACACCAAACCAATGCCCACCACAATAGTGCAGGTCTATATGCCTGCTAGTTCAGCGGATGATGAAGAAATCGAAAGAATATATGAGGAGATAGAAGATTTAATACAATATGTAAAAGGTGACGAGAATCGAATTGTGATGGGAGACTGGAATGCAGTGGTAGGCCAAGGAAGAGAAGGTAGTGCAGTAGGAGAATTCGGATTGGGACAAAGGAACGAAAGAGGAAGTCGGCTGGTTGAATTCTGCACTGATCATAATTTAGTCCTTGCCAATACTTGGTTCAAACACCACAAACGACGGCTGTATACGTGGACGAGACCTGGAGACACTGGAAGGTATCAAATAGACTTCATTATGATTAGGCAGAGATTCAGAAACCAGGTGTTGGATTAAAAAACTTTCCCAGGAGCAGACGTGGACTCTGACCACAACTTGTTGGTCATGAAATGCCATCTGTAGTTGAAGAAATTGAAGAAAGGGAAGAATGCATAAAGATGTGATCTAGAAAAGTTGAAAGAAAAGAGTGTGAGGGATTGTTTCAAGAAACATGTTGCACAAGGACTAAATGAAAAGGCTGAAGAAAACACTATAGAGGAAGAGTGGAGAGTCATGAAAAATGAAGTCAGTAGGGCTGCTGAAGAAATGTTAGGAAGGAAGAAAAGAGCAACTAAGAATTAGTGGATAACTCAGGAGATACTAGACCTGATTGATGAACGACGAAAATACAAGAATGCTAGAAATGAAGAGGGCAGAAAAGAATACAGGCGATTAAAGAATCAAGTGGAAAGTGCAAGGTAGTTAAGGAAGAATGGATGAAGGAGAAGTGCAAGGATGTCGAAGGCTGTATGGTCCTGGGAAAGGTAGATGCTGCATACAGGAAAATCAAGGAAACCTTTGGAGAAAGGAAATCTAGGTGCATATCCAACAGTTGTATCAAGGTAAAGATGTAGATAATTTGGTTCTGGAACATGAACAGGCTGTTGATGCTGATGAAATGGGAGACCCAATTTTGAGGTCAGAGTTTGACAGAGCTGTGAGTGACCTAAATAAGAACAAGGCACCTGGAACTGACGACATTATCTCTGAATTACTGGCTGCCTTAGGAGAAACCAGCATGGCAAGGTTATTTCATTTAGTGTGCAAGATGTATGAGACAGGAGAAGTCCCATACCTATAGTTTTACCTATTCCCAAGAAAGCCGGTGCTGACAGATATGAAAACTACCGCACCATTAGTTTAGTATCTCGTGCCTGCAAAATTTTAACACGTATTATTTACAGAAGAATGGAAAAACAAATTGAAGCTGAGTTGTGAGAAGATCAATTTGGTTTCAGAAGAAATGTAGGAACACGTGAAGCAATCCTGACTTTACGTCTCATCTTAGAGGATCGAATCAAGAAGGACAAGCCCACGTACGTGGCATTTGTAGATCTAGAAAAGGCATTCGATAATGTTGATTGGACCAAGCTATTTATGATTCTGAAGATGATAGGGATCAGATACCGAGAACGAAGAATTATCTACAATCTGTATAAAAATCAGTCTGCAGTGATAAGAATCGAGGGTTTTGAAAAAAAAAAGCAGCAATCCAGAAGGAGTGAGGCAAGGCTGCAGTTTGTCCCCTCTCCTTTTCAATGTTTACATAGAACAGGCAGTAAAGGAAATCAAAGAGAAATTTGGAAAGGGAATCACAGTCCTAGGAGAGGAAATCAAAACCTTGAGATTTGCCGATGATATTGTTATTTTATTTGAGACTGCAGAAGATCTTGAGAAGTTGCTGAATGGTATGGATGAAGTCTTGGGTAAGGAGTACCAGATGAAAATAAATAAGTCCAAGACAAAAGTAATGGAGTGCAGTCGAACGAAGGCAGGTGATGTAGGAAACATTAGATTAGGAAATGAAGTCTTAAAGGAAGTAAATGAATATTGTTACTTGGGTAGTAAAATAACTAACGATGGCAGAAATAAGGAGGACATAAAATGCAGACTAGCACAAGCAAGGAAGAGCTTTCTTAAGAAAAGAAATTTGCTCACTTCAAACATTGATATCGGAATTAGAAATATGTTTTTGAAGACTTTCGTGTGGAGCGTGGCATTGTATGGAAGTGAAACATGGAAGATAACTAGCTCAGAAAGAAAGAGAATAGAAGCTTTTGAAGTGTGGTGTTACAGAAGAATGCTGAAGGTGAGATGGATAGATCGAATCACGAATGAAGAGATACTGAATCGAATTGGTGAGAGGAGATCGATTTGGCTAAATTTGACGAGAAGAAGAGATAGAATGATAGGACACATCTTAAGACACCAGGACTTGTTCAGTTTTTTTTGAAGGAAGTGTAAAAGAACGGTAGGGGTAGACCAAGGTATGAATATGACAAGCAGATTAGAGCAGATGTAGGATGCAATAGTTACGTAGAAATGAAAAGGTTAGCACAGGATAGGGTGGCATGGAGAGCTGCATCAAACCAGTCTATGGACTGATGACTCAAACAACAACAAGTCCACTTGATGAGGAGCCGGGTGAAAATAACTCACAATAAAAATTGAAGATGATACAGACGTTAAAATTGGTATTTGGTATATCCTTTAAAAATAAACACATATTTTTTTTTTTGTTTTCGGATAATCCACATGCATGGGGGAGGAGTGGTAGGACTGAAGAGACGGGTTGAATTATTTTTATGGGGTTACTTATATGCCAAAAACTGAAGATATTACAGACGTAGAGATTGCTATTTGGGATCTCCTTCAATAAATAAACACGCGTTTGTTTGTTTTCTGTGTTCGTTTTCTTTTGACTTGAAAGAGGACTCTTTCTCACATATACCGTTCGATATTGCATGTTCGATAGTTAGCTCTGCCAGTATCCCGGTCATCGTATCCCCAAAAGGCAATACCACAAACATGGTTTACAAAGAGATACTGGGGTAAATGGAACTCAGTTTTTCGGTGAGTTTTTATACTTTAGAGATTTTCAGATAATGTCTTAGTGCAGTACCGAGGAACTAGGTTACTACTTTGATCAAATTACGAAATCCACGCGAGCAAAGCTGCGGGTTACAGCTAGTCACAACTAAACAGGGAACAAACAGCCCAGTATTCGAGACCCGAGAGAAGGCCGAGGTATTAGCAGGAGCGTTTAAGGTGGCATTCTCTCCCAACGGGGAACCGTCAGACCCAATCTTCATAAGGCTAATTGAAGCAAAGGTAAAGGAATCCCTCGCCAATGCATCCAAGCCCGATGTTAAGAAAACAAACATCCACGAAGTGAGTGAACTGAAGAGCCCCCTGGAATAATGTTGTAAATGCCACTTAATAACATGTTTAGAGATTAAGAAAAACTGGAAACATCAATGTTTTTTTTGCTAGGGGCTTTACGTCGCACCGACACAGATAGGTCTTATGGCGACGATGGGATAGGAAAGGCCTAGGAGTTGGAAGGAAGCGGCCGTGGCCTTAATTAAGGTACAGCCCCAGCCATCAATGTTTTATACTTTAAAGAATTTTTTATCATCATCATAGGGACAATGGATTTTTAAACACACATATATGCTAATGTACACAGAGTAAATGTAAAACAAGGAAATAAACTAAATTCTCCCATGTCATCAGTGGAATAATGTTGTGTAACCATCGAGTGGATTACAAAATAATATTGAAACAATTCAATCACGGATTTAACGAAAACATATACCCGTTGTAATTACAACATGGCATTAGCTAATTGCTACGCAAATAATATAAACTGTGCAAGAACAAATTAAACTTTAAGGGAAATATTATTTTCAGACATGGCATACATCAATGTCAAAATGTTTCTTTCATACTCTTAGTATCGCTACTCATTACTCCGCAGGCAATTCTAACGTAAAACTTTCTAGCACTTTCATGTAGTATACAGTGTGATTCAGCAGCTCCTTCCAATATCGTTTGTTGCAGCCCAACTAACGTGCACATGGATATATGGGTGCTATTTCCCTGCAGGCGTACTGTGTGGTACTAATGTTCAGTGAGCACATTTTGCACACGATTCTGAACCCTAGCGAAATGTTATATCAACCGTTCGCAAAACATGACGCCTTGAAATCATGTAGCAACATCCTTTTACCATGTAACTATGTTAATATGTCGTGCCTCGTGACCGGGTGAAACGAAGAGGGGAATCAATACGTAAAACTAGGTAACAATGCAGTAACCGATGTCCTTAACACCGAACCGGATGGCGTATGTACTCTGCTCTCGTCGTACTACCACTATGTTTCCAGCAGTGTAACGTAGCGGATGTGGTTAGGCGTTCGCCTAGCAATCGACGGAATATGCCAGCGGCGTTTCGAATCCTGCGTCGTAGGAGTAGGGGTGAAATGGACTCAAGAAAGAACGAAAAGACATCCATAGTGCTAGAATGAAGAAATACTGTGCTAAGAAGAAGAAAAAAGCTCACCAGTGTTAAGAACAACATGGTCCATTGTAGACTTAAACGAAGAAGAATAGACATCATAAAAATAAATATAGAATGTAAGGATGACTGGAAAACACCTTGTAGGTTTTCATTTATCATAGAATGTAAGGGGTAATGTAAGATATTTTGTTAGTTGGTAAAGAAAAATACACTCCACAACATAGGCTAGGTAGGGTTTTCTTTGTCCTATTAGTTTCCCTCGCGGTTAGGGCTGCGCAGATGTGAGCTTGCATCCGGGGGATAGTGGATTCGAACCCCACTGTCGGCAGCCCTGGAAATGGTTTCCCATTTTCCCACCATGCAAATGCTGAGCCTGTACCTTAAATAAGGCCACGGCCACTTCCTTCCCACTCCTAGGCCTTTCCTATCCCACCGTCGCCATAAGACCTATCTGTGTCAGTGCGACGTAAAGCAAATTGTTAATTAGTTTCCCTCGCAAGCCTGGAATACAGAAAATAGTAGTATAAAGTTAAAGTTTTGTGACGCTAATATTCGTATGTATATTTTTTATTAACGTGTCAGAAACTAACGACATGGAGCTGCTGCCATTTCAACACCGTTTTAAGGGCCACCAATTCAAGCCGGGATTTGAACCTGCGAACTCGGACTCAGATGGACAGCGACTCAACCAACTGAGCCACATGGAAAGGAGGCGTTTGTGATCATTTAAAAATAAATGCAGTTAGTATTTTTACAACGGTTTTATGAGGAGCATTCATTAAGGCGTACGTTTTCCAACTGTCCTAAATGCACGATACCGGACGCAAGAACTGGCTGGAAGCTAAAGAGCTTTGCAGGGGTGTCGCTCCCTTCTCTGTTCACTTTTCCAAACCAAACTCCATGGTATACCAGCCCCGAAGGCCCATCGCCTATCAAGCGACCACTGTTCAGCCCGAAGGCCTGCAGATCCGCCGTTATTCTTGGCTTTCTAGACCGGGGCCGCCATCTCACCGTCATATAGCTCCTCAGTTATAAGCACGTGGGCTGAGTGTACCTCGAACCAACCCTCAGATCCAGGTAAAAATTCCTGGTCTGGCCGGGAATCGAACCCGAGGCCTTCTGTAAGAGGCAGGCGCGCTACCCCTACACCACGGGGCCGGTTGGTTACTTTTAGGCCTCCTTATTTTAGAATTTGACTTAAGGCATCCTGCATTCGTTTCCCAGCACTGACAGAGTTAAGAAAGGCATGGGATGAGGAAGATACAGCCTTGTTTGTGGGTGCAGTAGAGTTGGCCTTGAGTCTCCCGTAATCGAAATATTTACGACCTGGAAGGCAGTCACCTTCACGGGGCGTAGTGTCAAAGTGGTTCTTCTTTTTTTAGGAAGACAAATTAAATGAAGATTCTACTTCCTCACAAACGAAGAACGATATTGTCAATTTTACGAACAGTTTCACTAATGCGTCCGGTATACGTTAAGAGTACAGAAGCTATGACTGTACATGGTAACAATCAAAACCATCAATATCTAGTGAAGATCCGTCACCGCACTCGATAGGACCGACTTTCTTTTCATATCCACCTGGCGAGTTGGCCGTGCGGTTAGGGGCGCACAGCTGTGTGCTAGCATGCGGAAGATAGTGGGTTCGAACCCCACTGTCGGCAGCCCTAAAGATGGTTTTCTGTGGTTTCCCATTTCCATACCAGGCAAATGCTGGGAATGTACCTTAATTAAGGCCACGCCGCTTCCTTCCCACTCCTAGCCCTTTCCTTTCCCATCGTCGCCATAATACCTACGGTGCGAGGTAAAGCAAATTCTAAATAAAAAATAAAGTATCTTTTCACGACCCCTTCCAGGGAAAAGTTGTACCCACGCTACTGGCCTGGACTTACCCCACCCACTGAAATTATTTTGTGGGTACGCCACTGCATCCACCCACCATTTAAGGTACAAGATACGTCCGAAGAATGGTTGGATAATCAAAATATACCACCATAAATGATGCGGTTATGGCTCAAAAGTACTAAAGAAAGAAAGGTAAGGGACGGGATCTAGTGTGTTAACTAGAATCTGAAACAATAGAACGTGACTTCCCATTTTAGAAATGTTTCATGCATCGACTGCGATTCGAGCCTCGGCCGTCTTGATCAGAAGATAGAACCATTGGAACTGAGGTATCACGCCCGCTAGTTACAAAATAGTTACCCGCACTTTTGATGGTGCCGTTTGAGGTTCCAATCAGTGTCCGGGCATTTGACAAAATATATAGGCCTACCTATAGTACTTAGGCACGCACTCGCGATCTGTCTTGCTACTGTTAGAATTTAAAAATCATAACTTACCGAGGATGCACATACTGTAGTTTTGACTTCTTAGTGACAAAACGGTCCATCTTCAAAAAAGTTACTTATATGGCACAAAATGAGGAACTAAATGCAACTCACAATCCTGTCACAGTATTCCCAAAGCTGCAAGTTAAATACAGCACATCTCTCAACCACGGTACAACCCGAGGATCCCTAGGAAAATGTTGTTTCCTGGAACCGATGTGCAAAAGCTGACACGATGTTGTAAGCTTGCAACTGTTTTTGACCGTGGCCCCCGTTATCTCGGTGGTCACGTGCCGGTCCCCTACTGAGTAATCCCTTGCTAATTGTCCCTTTCCTCATCTCTTGACATTAGTCAAGACACGGTTCCATTCCCAATTCTGAGACGTCTACGGGGAAATTCCCCCGCGTACCACAATCCTAAGTGTTTTCCTTTCATTCAAGCAGTACAAATATGGAGCATTATGTATGGCCCTATTGAGCCTTGCTAGTAGATTCTTTGTCGCCACGTTATTTAACATTTCGGCGTAAGTTTTAAAGTTGTTCGTACCGTACGTAAAACAACGACTGATCGTCGCTCTGGTTTCAGGAAGCATTTTTTTTTGGAGTGGGGGGCTGCCTTACCCCCCTTGGCTAAGCCAGTGCCTTGTAACATCTGTTGCCACTCGTCTCCGATAGATGACATTACTGCTGCGTGCCCGGTAGAACAGCCTGCCTGAATGTTGGGGGAAGCAGGGGAGTTAGATAACTTTAGTTATTTAGCATACCATTCCTATTGTTCATACATCTTCTAGTAATTACTGGTACGCGAAACACTGGTTATACATAGTATTCGAGCCATTCGATCCCTGCTATAAGGCACTGATACGATTGGGGAGCGTGCACACTTAACGGAAAACGACAGAACAAAATAGGCCACGGTGATGGTGGTGGTGGTGGTGGTGTTGATTATTGTTTTAAGAGGAAGTACAACTAGGTAATCATCCTCTGTGAACAAATTATGGAAAATAAATTAAAAATTAGTAGCAGAACAATGTTCACTGTCTGTAAGCGGGCCACTTCAGCTCTGGTACTCGGCATTATTAGAACCCCAGCGTAGTGCTATTCGTGAAATGTGAGAAACTATGCCGTTTGTCATTTGATCGAGGATTTCATATTATGATAGCATCGCTTTTAAACGCGACTTTTCAGTCGGTTAATACTGTATTCTGATAGAATAATGACGTCATTATAATGACTTATGTCGAGTTCTGTTTAATATTTGTCTGTTACAGCATAACGGGAAAATGTATGGGAGGATTTGAATGAAACCTGAAATTTCAGTTTATAATGAGGCCACAATGAGTTGACTCCCATGAGCAACTTGCAAGCGCGATGACACTGAGGTATTGAGAGGGTGAAACCTGGTGTTGGCGCATAGACTACTTTTCTCGAATAACACCAGGGTAACGTGCTCAAGGCATGTCACCATCCGACGGACGAATCACCACCAACAGCGTCATATGCCGTCACTTCATATGAACACTGTGGAGAGGTTTGAAACAGTATTCGGGTTTTGGGCACGCAATCTATCTAGTGATCAGAAATTGTACGTATATCACTACCTCTCCTACCCAGCCGGCCAACATTCTGACGGTGAAAATGCCTTCTAGCAATGGGACTCGAACCAACTAACCACGATGTCAGGCCATAAATATTTGTCGCCTTAACAATCATGACTAAAAGGCGGGAGTGAAACAATGTGCTTACGCGAAAATAGATGATGGCCTAGTTTCGGCGGAGCACAGATGGACGACGATATTGTAATGGAGAGAAGAATACGGGTCAAAGTGAACGAAAAGAAGAAGTTTGAAATGACTGTTCCTACAGTGAGTGATGCTTAAGTAATCAGAGTTGTGAACATGTTCCAAGAAGTTACTCAAGTAATAGGGGAAGGTGATGAAAATTATGAACATAGAACGTAATATTATTTAAAAGTGTCCACTGGGCAAACAGCAGTCAGAAATTGCCCGTTATTATTCCTAAATGTAGAAGCTTGGTTAGGAGTGCGGCAACTTGGCTGAATTGTTCCGAGTTCAATTCCCGATCGGGTCTGAGATTTTAATTGCGTAGTGTTAATTCCTCTGGTTCGGGTACTGGGTCTTTGTCTCAATACACATCTGCACACATCACACTATAGAAAACCATTACATAAACGCGCAATGGTGAAAACATCCCTCCACATAGTATTAGCGTCAGGAAAGCCAGCTAGCCGTTAAAACTGGGCTGAATCCATACAAAGTGCCGACCCCTGGTAACTGGGAAAAGGTCAAGAAGAGGAAGAAGAAGAAGAAGAAGAAGAAGAAGAAGAAGAAGAAGCATAGTTAGGACTATACACATTGTAGTGTACTGTTCGAACGAAAACACTTATGAAATTTAATACTGTTTTTTTTTTTTTTTTTTTTTTTTTGTGAATATGCACAATCTAAAATAATCCTAATTACTTTTTCTTCAACATCTTCGATTAACGCGACTGAAAGCATAAATATCGGTTACAACGACACTGTTTATTGGGTCCCTCGAATGTCACCAAAGTCTAATATATTTACTTTTCTCCATGCAAAACACATTTTTGAATTGTTTCTTACGAAATGATACTAATGTTCTACATACTAACAAAGCAGAAACTACTAGAAATAATAGATAGGTCGTTTTGGGTGGTAAGACCAGTGGGAGAAGACCAGGGCATGAATATGGTAAACAGATTAGAGTGGATGTAGCAGTTACGTAGAAATGTTAATGCAGAATAGAGTGGCATGGAGTGCTGCATCAAACCAATCTACGAAGCTGCTAATGACGCAAACAGCAGCTCTTAATTGGTGACACACATCACAAAGGACAGCCGGTGATTGTCGCAATTTATTCATATAAAATAATTAAAATGTTGTCACATTTTTGTAACATACCTTCCAGCCATTAAAGTACTCATCTCTAATTTCTTCACCTCAAGTCTGAGCACTATCCATCTATCCTTTACTTACCTGAGAGTCCACTCAAATAATGATATGATCCACTTCTGATTTCTTATTAAACTGTTCTATTTTTACGGTTCTGTCACTAAACTACTTCCCTACTAAACATATTGATAGAAAAGTCCTCCTTCCTCTCCAGCCTACAAAAGAAACGTATACTTTTGTCAGTTTTAACGACGATGATGAATATGATGATACCGAGCTCGATAGCTGCAGTCGCTTAAGTGCGGCCAGTATCCAGTAATCGGGAGATAGTGGGTTCGAGCCCCACTGTCAGCAGCCCTGAAGATGGTTTTCCGTGGTTTCCCATTTTCACACCAGGCAAATGCCGGGGCTGTACCTTAATTAAGGCCACTGCCACTTCCTTCCACTTCCCAGGCCTTTCCTATCCCATCGTCGCCATAAGACCTATCTGTGTCGGTGCGACGTAAAACAAATAGCAAAAAATAAAAAAAATAAAAAAGAAGATGAAATTCGTGAACTCGCTCAAAGTAAACTCATATTCTTCATCGCGTACCTCGCAGAATGGCGACCATCCTACAAATCAACATATTTCCTATTTTTGGTGTAATAAATTTAAACAATATAATACTTTTATTTTGAGTTATTCTACACCACATATATTCATAAGCATTTATTTAACTGTAACATAAAATTCATCACAGCTATTTTTATAACATTTCTCCTTGAAAGCCTACTCAATTATTATTACTACTAGTTGCTTTGTATTGCAGATACGCGTTTATCTATTTCAGAAAACCGGAGTTCTTGAAAATTTTCCGTAAACAACATAAAATACATAGTGCTTTCATTTAGTTTCATCACACTGATTGTTATTTATCTCAACATCTTAGTATTTCTGGGCAAGATTACAAATACTGGGAATATTTATTCCTGAGCCGACATCATCATAAAAAATTTATATATTTTATCATTTCTTATCTTGTTGAATTTCATTATGTCGATTATACAGCAAGCGTTTTGTTGAATTGATCTGCGAGTGTGAAAGATCCATTGAGAGAAATGGATTCCAAATCTTGACATACTGGTGCATATTAGCACAATATCCAAACATATATCGTGTGACAAAAACTTTTTTAACACATGTTCTTCATGTTTGTTGAATTTTACAGTATTTCACAGCATGGAAAATTGACTGATGATCGATTGCTTGATTGAATTGTCTGTCCATTACCAGCAGTCTCTGGTTGTTGAATTTGAATTCCTTTTGAAGCTACTATTTTCTTCGCTAGGTCAATAAATACCTTTTCCACATTAATATCATATTTTGCTGATGTTTCCACATACGGCACATCCCACTGATTTGCTCTCGTATTAGCTTCTTTCTTCGACACTTTGCGTAACAACTCTAAATCAACCTTGTTGCCTACTAAGATGAATGGAATGTGGACATTCATTAATCGGAGTACGTTTTCCCTAAAATACAGAGTATCGTTGAAACTACCTCTATCTGATATTGAAAAGACACACAAGAATCCTTCACCACTTAGTATGTACTCATCCCTTACAGCAAGGTAAGCGTCAGAGCCAGGCGTATCCAGAATTTCAATCTCCGCTTCTGTGTTACCTAACAGTATCTTCTTCCGATAAGCAGTTGGCTTGGTTGGTCCATATGCAGATGAAAACTCGTTGTCTACAAACCGTCGCGTCAGTGCAGTTTTCCCTACTTCACTACTGCCCAGCAGAACAATTTTGTGAAGAGTAGGATGCAGAGCAGGATTGTTTAACATGATGTCGCCTTGCTGGTTCTGGTAGTCCAAACTCGGTATGTACAATTCCTTGGTCCAGAATGTTCTAATATAAGAATGAGGGGAATTAATTAGGTAATTAATGTATATTTTCCGTAGAGTAATTCATAAGACCATATAAGCTTAACAAGTATATAACATTTATATAAACAACCAAAAAACTGTCTGTTTCAAACAGTTCACTTATATTTCGACGCTGTAATTATTTCTTTGTGACCCATGTGCTTTTACTTATTTCCTTACCTTTAGTTCATAACCTGCTTATATTAAAGATCTCTGAGCCAATTCACGTTTCCAAAAACACCTAGAATAAATGCTACCAGTGAACTGTATCAGACATTTCCCTAACTGAATTCTGGGGGACAATCCACTTATTACGACCGTGCTAACAAAATAGTATATGCATATTTTCAATAAATCAGGCAGAGATATGAGTGAACACACAAGGTGAGGAAATCAATATTGGGTTAAAACTGTTTCCTACCGAGCTCGATAGCTGCAGTCGCTTAAGTGCGGCCAGTATCCAGTATTCGGGAGATAGTAGGTTCGAACCCCACTGTCGGCAGCTCTGAAAATGGTTTTCCGTGGTTTCCCATTTTCACACCACGCAAATACTGGGGCTGTACCTTAATTAAGGCCACGGCCGCTTCCTTCCCACTCCTAGCCCTTTCCTGTCCCATCGTCGCCGTAAGACCTATCTGTGTCGGTGCGACGTAAAACAACTAGCAAAAAAAAACCTGTTTCCAAGGAAAACAACAAATGTGTCGAAAAGGCAGACGGGAATTTCTGAAGGAAATAATTGTAGGTATTAAGAACCTGGCCAATAAAATGAAGGTAATTAAAAAGATCATAATATAGATTTTTTAATGAATTACGCATCACTGCAGGTGTATACCTCTTCACTCAATACATCTGACCGGGTGAGTTGGCCGTGCGGTTAGGGGCGCGCAGCTGTGAGCATGCATCCGGGAGATAGTGGGTTCGAACCCCACTATCGGCAGCACTGAAGATGGTTTTCCGTGGTTTCACATTTTCATACCTTAATTAAGGTCAAGGCCGATTCTTTCTTATTCCTAGGCCTTTTCTATCCCGTCGTCGCTCTAAGACCTATCTGTGTCGGTGCGACGTAAAAGCAAATAGTAAACAAAAATCATTACATCTGAAATTTTAACTCCAATATCAAGGAAAGTTTCAGTGCCTAGGTTACCTAGCAAATACCGAAAAGTTGCTTATATGCTTATATTCTATACACTTCTTTTATCATGCTCATGTGCAGAGCCATCAGACGTCTCCTGAATATTTGCATCACCCCTTTCATCTTGAGAATATTGAAAATTATAAAATATACGTGAGTACGAATAAAACCACTGTGATCTGAATTTAAGTTTACTAAATTAAGCATGATTCAAGAAATGTCTTAGTATATAGTGGTCTTTCGTAACCGCCGATCGATTGGATCATCGTCCTGGAAATAGATATCGAGCCCTCGACGTTATATTTTGAAGTCTAAGTGTGTAGATTTCGAAGATTATGGATCAGTCAAGTAGCCATCTATTTAATTCCTAGTCTCATAACCTGCAGCTTATTATCATTGAATATTAAAATAGTTCTATAATTCATTTGGGGAATTATTAAAGTTACATTTGCATATTACAACATGGAATATCAGCTGTCATGCAACCGGGCTGAGTGGCTCAGACGGTTGAGGCGCTGGCCTTCTGACCCCAACATGGCAGGTTCGATCCTGGCTCAGTCCGGTGGTATTTGAAGGTGCTCAAATGTGTCAGCCTCGTGTCGGTAGATTTACGAGCACGTAAAAGAACTCCTGCGGGACAAAATTCCGGCACCTCGGCGTCTCCGAAAACCGAAAAAGTAGTTAGTGGGACGTAAAGCCAATAACATTATTTATTATTAGCTGTCATACATGGCAATACTACCGTAGTAGTTGAGTTCCACGCCAATCAGCGAGACAATATCTTGGTCTTTTTGTTGTTGTTGTTGTTGTTGTTGGATAAGCATCCTTGTTTAATGTATGTGTTACAGACCAACTTCATGATAGTAAATGGTGACATACTGTACGCCAGTAGCATTGTGACGACGGATAGTAACTTATGATTTGTGATGCTGAGTGTGGATATTGTAATTAATAGTGAGAAATGCAAGAATAGGCTTTGTTGCAAGTATAACATTATTTGTGACCGTTGTGAACTCTGAATATGCTGGTCGAACGTGACAATGTCCACTGTTGATGAAGTTTCAAACGCAAAGCGAGAGAAAAGCGATACTGAATATATTAAGATGGTGAAACTATTCTTCATTATGAGTTGTTTGGATATCTATTGAGACGCAAGAAATTTTGAGATGTGGACAGACATTAGTGATACAGAGTGTCGCACTTTTACAAGTTATTTGAACTGATATGACCGTGTGTTAGAATAAGATTTAGTTTTAGTCCCAAATATTGTATATCTTTTGTAATATGTGCACATATCATTTAAGGCAAGTATCTTTTATTGTATAATGTAGACCTACTACATGGTTATCAGAGACCTGTGAATTGTTAGAGATGATTTTCAGGGATGCATATCAGTTTCACGTGATCATGAGGAGGATGGTAATAGCCAGTACAGTATTAGTGCAATCTGGACTGTGTGCACCATGAATTAAAACCAATTGGAGGGGTGTAGAATACTCGGTGGAATGGTTGATTAATCTATTATCATGTGACGGCCGCGAAAAGTAGATGAGTATCCAAATTTTGTTTTCTTCTGTGTAGTTAGTACTTACTTTGTTGAAGGTTCTTTTTATTTATTTATTTATTTATTTATTTATTTATACGTTAAATACGCATTTATCCTTAGTAAAGGTAAATATTGCCACGATGAAAATGAAATGAAATGGCGTATGGCTTATAGTGCCGGGAGTGTCCGAGGACATGTTCGGTTCGCCAAGTGCAGGTCTTTTGACATGACGCTCGCAGGCGACCTGCGCGTCGTGATGAGGATGAAATGGTGATGAAGACGACAAATGCACCCTGCCCCTGTGCCAGCGGAATTAACCAACGATGGTTAAAATCCCCGACCCTGCCGGGAATCGAACCTAGGGCCCCTGTGACCAAAGGACAACACGCTAACCATTTAACCCTGGAGCCGGTGAGTAACCATGATTAATAGCGACGTATATAGTGAAACCGTCCACGACATCGTCAGGAGCATGTCGTAATATCTTGTGAACAGAATATGCTGTTTTCCGCGACATTCTATGATAAATAGTGTCATAATCAGCATGTTTTGTCTAGCGCGGGACACGAGTGGCTCTCTGCTGGCTGGCAGGACTAGGGTCTCATTACGCGCACTTAGAAAAGAGAGAGCTTGCACTAGCAGGTACTTGAAAAACGCTCTCGCTATGTGGGAGAGAAAAGAGAGAAGGCACGCTGCACGAGATCGGAGATTCAGGTCAAGGGGAGGTCCTTATCTCGTGTCAACGCATGAAACGGTAACTCTCTGTGATTTTACCCACAAATTCACTGATACCAACCTACAGCCTTCAGTTGTTATTAATTTTTTTATTTACTCGTGTCAGAAGCATACTTAATCATACAGTTGAAAATAAAGTACAATACAACACAATACAATGGATTTATTTTGTCTGGCAAGATTAAGGCCATTAGGCCCTCTCTTCCATCTAACCAGAAAATTCAGTATCTACATGTGCAAATTAAAATAAATAGACTTAGGCCTACAAGTGAAACATCTTGCAACTACTATACAATGCAATATTATGATGAAAAGCAAAAAAATAACAGTAATAATTAAACTATTTACAAAAATTAACAGACAAAAGAAAACAGACCAAATTTACTGTACATCTAGATGGTGTTTTGCCAAAACTGAGCCACACCTAGGGCACTGTCATCAGCAAGCATTAAATCTTGCTGTGGGCACGAAAATGGGCAGAGAGGACATTGATACATATGGCTCACTGTTTGTTCTTCACCACAGTCGCACTTGCTGTCCTCTGATGTGAAGCCCCATAACTTAAGTGAGGACTTAGCCCTGCCGACACCAGTTCTTAATCGGTTAAGGGACCTCCAAACACTCCAGTCTACATTGTAGTCAGCCGGAAGTTGTTCACGCGGCTCCATCCATTCTTGTTGCTTAGATTTCCACAAGGAAAGTCTTGCCTTGTCTGGTGGTACTTTCAAGGGCTTTGATGTCTGGAGGAAACTTTTCTCGGATTTCAGCCTAGATTGAGATTGTTGGTGACCAAACAGCGGGTGAGCTTCAACGTTCTCAACCTTCAGTCGTTCTTGATCAGCAGCGACTTCTCGACGAATTCTTGGAGGTGCAACGCCAGCGAGACAGTATAGCTTCTCAACAGGAGTAGGTTTCAGGCATCCTGTGAATAATATACAAGCTTCATTTAGGGCTGGGTCCACAGTCTTGGCGTGGGATGATCTATACCACACAGGGGATACATATTCTGCAGCAGAGTAACACAGAGCCAATGCAGTGGTTCTAAGAACTTGTGGCTTTGCACCCCAGTTTGTACCTCTCAGCTTCCTCAGGATGTCATTTCTGGCACTGACTTTGTGTTTGATGTTAGAACAGTATTTTCTGAAAGTGAGGGAGCGGTCCAGCGTTACCCCTAGGTACTTTGGGGTGAAAGAATGTTCCAAGGGGGTTCCATTCCAGGAGACATGTAATTTCCTTGATGCCTCTCTGTTCTTGAGGTGGAAAGCACAAAGCAGAGATTTTGATGGATTCGGCTTTAGGTGGTTAGCCTTGTAATATGTGCCTAATTCTGGATGCAGTCTCGCAACTAGAGGACTACTACAAGCTATTCGAACAGAACCCAGTGGGCGAGGAAACTATTAAAAAAGAGCACGCCCTAACTTCTCTAATTAATAATAATAATAATAATGTATGTATGTATGTTTAGTCCTCAGCCCAAAGGCTGGTTGGATCCTCAACAGCTCCGCCATCAGCTGTCATAGATGGCCTAGGCATCACTGAAGAGGCGTACTAGGGAAATGAGGAGTGAGGTAGTTTCCCGTTGCTTTCCTCACCGAGCCAGAAGTTGCTATTACATATCAGTCTGCCAAGCCCACTGAAATGCATGCACCAACCGACCCTATGAGCAATATTTTCACACCATTCATAGCAGGGACTGGCTGCAGAAGGAATGGCATTACTAGCATCACTCATACCTCAGTCACTTTCATTTTGTCAAAGCCAAGGATAAAGCTGAGACAGATCAATGAAAGTAACAAGATTGCTCTAGCCCATACCAGAAGACATAGTGCACTGTAAACACTAGCTCCCGCCAGCAAAGGCATAATAATAATAATAATAATAATAATAAAAGAAAATTCTGAAATGCGAGTCGGATATTTATGAATAAGGAATCATGTGAATCAGGGGAATTTATACTGATATGATATCAAGATGTGTCCTATATAATTAATGGATCACCAATTACGCGTTCTATAAGGGTGAAGCAAACTGCAAACAGTTGTCTGGGGCCTGATCGTAAGATACAAATCCAGGATTCCCCACGGCATGGCGTCCCCAACAGAAAATTATCTGATGATGTTTTGGAGATTGTGAACAAACCTACGGTTCGATCAGAATGACATTTGATCGGTGGAAAGAAGAATATTTGAGCTTTCATTAGATACCTCAACCGACGTTGAGAAGCAAGTATTAGCGGACGGATGTTTGGGAAGTAGGCGTCGTTTCCCCTTCTACTAGCGCCAGACCAGTTCCTGTATATAATAAAGGAGCATTTGGAGTCAAATATTCACTCTTTATTCAGTCTTTATTCGTTCTTTACCCGGTCGGATACGAAGTTTTTATTCAGTATTATTCTCAGTGCAGTCTTTATTCAGTGTAAACATCATCCTATGCGGTGTTCAGATACTTTGTACCCAGTGATCTATAGGCACGGTGTTAATTATCGACCTGTGTAAATTAATTATTCGAGTGCTACGGAGCTATGAATTATTCACTCATTTTGAGGTTGTAATGTCATGTATGAAACCATATAAATCTAGTGAAGCGAATGCTATTCGCCTATATTGAACCGTGTGGCAGTCGGCGATGTTTAATTATGTACGGATTGATACGTACATAACCTAATCGGGTACATGGGTCAGACAAAGAAAGTGAAGTGCTGTGGGAATACTTGTAACGTCACGATAGCAGATTCGGGAAATAAACTTGGTGAGAAGGAATAGCGGATTATGTGCGATAATGATAGATCGGGCAGCACCTGCTGAATTTCCATAAAAACACAGTGAGTACTATGTCCTACGAATAGTAAATGCCGTGAAGTGGGCAAATATAATATCATTAACACGTAAAGTGTTATTCTAACTAAACTTTGTGTATCCAGAGACTGTTCCGTTGAACGTGTGATGCTTCAGTACCTAGCTGATTGTAAGTAATTGTGAAAAGCAAATGAGAGGAAATAGGTAACGAGCTACAGGACAATATCGTTACTGGGCTAGTACACTCGAGTCTATGAGTGATTCTAGTCGCAACGAGTTATAGCATGTGGCATAAAATTAACACCGCTGTAACAGAATAATTTCCTCATTTGCATATATGAACGAGCGAAATCGTCAGAACCAGGAGGAGTCTACGAGCTGTTTGCCCCGTGTCCCATACCAGCGCATCAGAGAACTTCTAGATTATCCTACGCCAGACAGCATGAACGTGACCCAAAAGCAGACGAACCCAGGATTCCAGTCTACTGAAGACGACGTGATGATCGCCTAAACGCTATGGTTGTACCTGCCCGATGACATCTGATCACAAAGCTGAAGTGATAAGTACATATCCAAATGTTTAGGCCTGAAAGCTGTATCACCCCTTAACTGTAAATGGATAATTTTATGCATGTAAATAAATGATAGTAGAGGTAACTGTCTCAAACTGTTTCAAAGGGATTGGAGTTTTCCTTGCTTTGTTATATTGTTATAGGGAATTTTTCTTCTATGGTTGGGTAACCGGTCATTTAATTTTGACCCAGGATAATTTAATGCATGACGTAGTTATAAGATCCTAGAATTGATTAAGTGTGAATTATCGTAATGAAAAGGGATTAGTGTTCATTAGATTGTTTCCACTTACCATTAATTTACATATTGTTATGAGTTGTCAGAAGGTTCTTAATTTATTTCTTTTATACTTCACACGTAATATAGGAGATTCCCCCAATCTATATTTTAAGACTGCTGATCAAGATGATGGAGATATGACAGCGGGGTGCGAACTATGAGCGATTTAATACGCGAGTGTTACAGTAAATTTAAATTTCCGAAGGATAGAGTCTTCTATATAAATATGCATGTGTTTGAGATATCGGGATGAGAGAGGGAGCCCATCTCTCAGGTCAATGTCCGGAGGGCTAAATAGTGGATAAAAATGTGAGTCGCCCAAATGATTATATGTTAAGTGCGTAGTATTATACCGCACCAAAGATGATGATGTTGAGGCTGAATACAAGTCAGATTCTGATATTGAGGCTGATAGAAGCCGGATGATTAAAGAAGAGAGGCATTCCTCTGTGAGAACAATAATAATAATAATAATAATAATAATAATAATAATAATAATAATAATAATAATAATAATAATAATGGAAACTGCCGCGTTGTGTTCGGGCGATGAGTAGTCGGGAGCGCCTTGAAAGATTTATGGCCCCTTGTCTGAAGAAGGAGAAAGATTTGAACAAACCTTGCCTTGACATTGCTTGGGACATTATGCGAGCTGTTCATTCTGCCTTGCCACGATGTAACGTTCACATGCCGAACCACAGATTAATACCGTTGTTGCAGACTCAATATTTCACGAGATTAAATAATTCCTCCCAATTTCTTCCTTTATTTAATTAAATCGATATAGGGATTTCAGGAAATGTACCCCGGATGTCTGAGCAGCATGGGTTCAATCTCATACGGCAGTGATGATCATAAGTCACTGTCAGTGATCCTAGATGGATCATACCTTCCACACGCCTTTCTATATATAAAATGTGGTATCCCTTGTGTTTCTTTTCAGATAATTGCTATTGTTCATGTCGTATATTGTTTTCTGGTGTTAATTAATTAGAAGAGGGACGCCTTTTCGATATCGTAAGGTTATGAAGTGCAGAATTCAAATCAGATAGAGACTGAAAGACATTTAAGTCACCAATCATAATTCAGATATATATTTCCTTTAAATAAACCCTGATGGCATATCTTATCGCATACAATTTAGTATGTGTTTTCTCAGTTCATTAAAGTTCCTGTTTGAAAGTAAGGAACACAATTCTTCTTATTTAGTAGTGATGTCGTATTCCTTTCATATTTAGATATACATTTTAGTGCCCATTTTATAGCGAACAGACCATCGACCCGTATGCTCTTGAGTTTAGCCGTGGATATTGTGAAAGTAGGGGTGATGGGACTTCGATGCCGGGGTTTGTTTCCGAAGGTCTCATCTAACATATTCCATTCATCCATCGTAATTGTGACCTAAAATAATTAATTATGCACTGGAGTCCTGGAAAGGTGCAATACATGTGAGTCATAATGTAATCTACGATATATGAGCCTAAGGAAATATGTTAATTGAATAGAGTCTTCGATGATAATAATAAATTAAGAAGGATACTTAGATTGTCGTGGAGCTACGTGGTCACGCATAGGTAACATAATAAAGAATCATCCATCATTATCCCCTACGAAGAGATTTTCACCCGCATTATGCACTTTACGGGTACACAGACACCAGCAGCCAGATTCTATTGCCATATTTAAGTCATGTTATTCCTTATTGCAGTAACACGATGTTTAGATCTTCGACACAGAAAATCCGTTATGAACATTAGTAACTATTTGAGGCCTATTTTTAGAAAGGTATCTTTAAAAATAAAACTGAAAATTATTTCATGGATATGAATGCATGTTGTGTAGTTTCATTTAATTTTGCGGTTCTTATTTTGTTATTTTTGTCGCATTTTAGAAGGTGCCAGCTGGCGAAGATATGCTTGTGTCTATTTTAATTGTTTTGTACTGTGTTGTTACAGGGTTCGAGACATCGTTGATGTGTCATAATTTTATATACGGTATATTCATTGTTAGTCTGTAGGATTTCAGTATGGCTGTCTTGTTTATTTATATTCTGAATCCAAGATGGATGTCCTTATTTGCACTTTGCAAGGGAAAAATCTCCTTCAAATCACGTAGGTGTACTTCATTGTGTGTATGTTATTTATTACTTATAAAGCAACTCACAAAGGAATCATCTGGCATTTGAATACATAAGTATGCTTATCTAATTGTCGCAGAGAAAGTAGAAGTAGCAGGAGAGAGTAAAACATCTTCATAACGTTTATTTTTATACTTTTATACATTTTAAAGCATCGTTTAAAATATCATCTGAGTAAATATCGTCGAGAATATAATACGAAGGGCGTACTATATTGTTTTATACTTTATTTTTTCTACCTAAATGAAGTACATTACACATCAGTTCTTACGTCCACCTTCTCAACATAATATCCTTGTAACTGTACGCACTTTTTCCATCGATGTGTCAGACTCTCCAGAACTTCCTGAAACCATTCCTTCGGAGTGCTGCGTACCCATGCCTTACAGCTGTGTCCAGTTCTGAAAAATCCACATAACAGCGATCACTCAGAGGTTTCTTCATGTTCCCGAATAGGTGATAATCACTGATAGCATTGTTCGATATTTCTTTGGCGGTGGACTGCTCCTATGCTTCCATTGCATCGATTGTTGTTTCGTTTGTGGCTCATGGTAATGGAGCCATGTCTCATCACCAGTCACAAGATTAGCCATGAAGTCGACTGGATCTTGATCATGGCGTTGCAGAAGTTCTCTGCACACGTCCACACTCCTCTGTTTTTCGTTTGCAGACAAGAGTCTGGGCATCCGCTTGGATGACACCTCCCCAACTGTAACAGGCCGTGCACGATCCGCTGCAGGGTGTTTCGGCTAATTCCTGTGACTGCCTCCATTTCCGTAACTGTGATGCACTTATTTCCTTGGAAGGCCTGTTCGACCCGGACAATGTTGGCTGGTGTTGACACAGTCATATTCCTTCCAGAATTGGTTCCCTTGTCCACCGATGTGGACCCTGTTTTCCAACCTTCCACCCAGTTGTAAACTGTTTTCGGTGACGGCGCATGTTCTCCACAGACTGCCGGACGTACAAAAAATAAAGTGCAAAACAATATAGTACGCCCCTCGTACATTCCATGATATTTTCTTGATATTCTGAATTTTGATATTTGAGAATTTCACAACTAATTGACTAATTTATTGATTTAATTTATTATTTCCCTTCATATAATATCCCTATTTGTAGGATGCCATTTATATTAGGATATTAGATTATGTTTGGGACTATCATAGATGAGCCATTACCATTCCATAATAAAAGCAAATGGGTGTACTAGACAAGAAGTCATGACATGCTGGAGTATTATCAGATAATACTACAGTCGGAATTGAACATATTGTTATATTAGAGAGACGTACATTCAAATATTAACGTTACTCCGGACCATTTAATTATTTATGTACGAACGAGAGAGGATATGATAGTGGAGTTGAAATCAGTTGTCTATAATTCATATACCATCAAGTTATCTTATGAATGTGAGAGGTTATTTAATATGTGTCTGTCTAGGACAAAATCAGACTTGATATTAGAACACAGTAGCATCTGAACTGGAAAGGGGGCTGTGTAATAATTATTGTTAATACGGTTCATAAGTCTAGGAGAGTGATTTAGAATGATTTCCTGGGTTGACTGTGAACCAAGGAATGAGCAATATTTCCACACATGAAATCATTTTTTGTTGGTAGCATGGTGAATATAAGACCAAGTGTGAGGACTCAACCATTATAGCATGGTAGTTTGTGGTCCCGCCACTGCAAGCACTGCAAGCGATTATATCCAACACGTGCTCCAGAAGTTCCGGCAAGCCGGGTATAGAAAAGTGCGGGAGACGTTACTGTACAAGATATTTCAACGAATAAGTTGAACTTTCTTTGCGTTAATTCCTAAACTCAGTTCATTGTGTGTTGTGTACTTCAAGCATGTAAGCATGTAGGCTATCTTACGTGTCCTAATTAATTTAAGAGTTTCATTTAATAGTTGTGTGCCTGGCAGTAAGTCAGGCTATGGTAGAGTAGTTGATGATTTGCGATTTTTTCACCACCGAAGAATAGAAATCGATTTGAAAAATGGGCCAGAACTATTCCAAGGAAGGATACTGAGTTAACGCGTAATAGCAGAATTTTTCATGTTCATTTTTTGTCGGATGATTTCATAGTAAAATAATAATTTGATAGCAAATGGTGAAAAAGTGGATATCTCTCATGTGAGACGGAAATTAAATCCAGGAGCAGTCTCTCACATTTTCCCTAATTTGACGAAATATATTTCATGTGAGATGAAGTCCCGTTAAACTCCTAACAGCGAAAAGAACCTAGATACCATCAGGAAAAGAAGAAAGAAGATTAAAGACGGGAGTGCAGTAGCGAATGAGGAATTAAGAGGTCAGTCTAATGTTCATCAAAATATCGGCCATTCTAGTGTACTTTCTGATGCCGAAAAGATAATATTATCGCTCGTGTTAATCAGGTACGTATGTTATCTCGGAATGTGGAAATGCATAACAATACAGTGAAACTATCAGTGGAAACTTCCATTAAGCAAAAAATTGTGGATCAAGATGCAGTACATATCGAAGACTGGGAAAGCTCTGTACCTGAATTTCATAGTGTAGTTCGAAACTCTTCGACTGAGAAGTGTTCAGTGTACCATGACGCTGGGTACGTTGTTAATCACTCTTCCAAATGTAAGAAGTGTTCGCCCTGTGCCCATTTTCTACTTGAGAATAATAAAAGTAAATTTTCAATTCTAACCGAAATAAAAGGCGACGGTTCAAGCAACCATGAAGATTTTAAACTGTCCTTCGGAAGTGTATGTGACATTCTTCTCCAGGCCGAGAAAGTAATTAAAGGAAAACTGAACTCAAAATCGATGTGGGGCGAAATATTTCTTGATTGAATCGATTCCACAGAAGAAATTTCACTTGATCCTTCAGGATCTGGCTATTCTCTTAAACACGTTATGGATATAATACCCAGGCTTGTTTATCATTATCTGAAGTGCCAATTTCTCTTCAGAACGAAGGAAATCCGGCGAGATTTACATTCTCAAACATCCGCCATATCTTCACGCAAGCTTTTGAAAGTCCAGTAACCATCAAATTGAGTTGGTAAATAGAGTATTACCTTTAAATATTTCATGGGTGTTTGTTTTTGTTTTAATATGTTGGGAGTTACCTGTGCTTTCCGCAACATATGATGAAGGCCGTAGCTCTTATTTCCATATATTTTTCCATTGTACCCCGCCGTGGTATTTTAATTGCAATCTCTCATTGTGTTTTAAAATACAGTGTATATACTTATCAGTTATGGAGTAATACGTTTCCTCTGGCATCATTCCTAAGACCAGCTGATCGGACTGAGGAGCTTGCCCAATCTAGCGCTGCCTGGCGGGGCGCGCTTGAACTCCAGGAGTCCTCACCCTTGTTCTTATATTCGTCATGTTCGTAGTTAACGAGGTTTATTGTCTTATCTGAGTATCATCATGGCTCATTCTCCACTATATTTAAGAGTATGCCATAATACAGCACATTGTTCTGACACATCTAACGACTGCATTATTACTGATTGTTACTCGCACTGTAAATCACTATGGTAATACTATCCTCCCTCGCATACTGCTCTTCAAATGAAATAATAATTTTATTTGCTTTACGTCCCTCTAACTACTTTTACGGTTTTCGGAGACGCCAAGGTGCCGGAATTTAGTACCGCAGAAGTTATTTTACGTGCCAGTAAATCTACCAACACGAGGCTGACGAATTGGAGCACCTTCAAATACCACCGGACTGAGCCAGGATCGAACCTGCCAAGTTGAGGTCAGAAGGCTAGCAGTCTGAGCCACTCAGTCCGGTGCTCTTCAAATGAATAAACGGGAGATTGTTCTCTCAATTGTTTTCATATAATATTTATTTTGTAATTAGGCTTTTTCTAATCACGTACCTGATAATTCCATGTCATAGCCTGTTGATTATTATTATTGTTGTTATTATATTATTATTATTATTATTATTATTAATCTAACTATGTATGCGTATAAGTTCTCTGAAAATTTACATTTACAAAATTATTTGTACATGATGGTCGTGTGTACTGTTTCACGAACATGAGTTCAAATGATAGGCAAGGTAATTACAGGGAGTGCGTTAGAATGAAAGAGAGGGACATACGCATTTAACTAATAATATATAATAACAAGGAATTTCCTTACAGTTGTTTAACATCAAGAATCGCCCGCCAGTGCTAATTCATCACGCCAGGTGCCGGCGGCACGTGCAGCAGTGGGGACATCCTTCGCCACAGAAAGACAACGATCCAAGACCTGCTGGCGGTAAGCATCACGTCCAGTCAAGACACCATAAGCAGTTAGGAGACGGCAATCCAGTCATCGGTACAAGGTCCAGTCGAAGATCGAAGACCACCGTGATGTCACCGAGCACCAGGACTGCTGCCTTCTACCACCTGCACTAACATAGATCACTGAACTCATGTCCGTCACGGACAGCCGCTAAGTGTAACCACAGAAGAAGGTCAGACAAATTCTAACTTATAAGCAGGGATAGGGTAACTTCGCCATCGACCAACGTAATGTAACGCCCTCAGGGTAATTTCCAAATAGTATTTTGTGCCCTCAGGCACCTTTACATATGTTATGCTCATGACAAATCGTGCATGATTACGTAGCTTAGTTTTTGCGTGTTATATTCTTTGACTACGGCCTCGTTTGTGTCTTATTTTTGATGCTCATAAGGTGCATTCATTTGGTTCTAAGTCATTGGAAGAAAGGGTTGTTATTATCTCATCAATTAAAAGACTTGCGCAGTCTAAGAATTTTTATAGGTAGACCTTGTGTCTTAGGGCCTAGTTCGAAATGCATGAGGTATGTTTAGATGTAAGTGTCTTTGTTGTCAGATATAAAGCTATAAGATCCTCGCAATATTTCCTTTAATGCATCTCCGGGCCATGCACGAGAGTCGAACCGCCAGGCATTCAGGTAGAAAGTGAATTACAGGCGAGAAGTATTTGTTTAATAAGCCCTGTGATGATATGATGGATATGATATACAATTGTTGGTATTCAGCCATGTTAATGAGAACATCTGCGTGCAGGAAAATGCACGGGTCATGAGGATAAGTAGGCTCTGAGTCGAGCTCTGTTTATGAATCACTTGGGGGATTCGCACCGTGTGTAATAAGGACAAATGTGATAGTTTCACGTCAGTTTATGGTAATGTGAGGGCACAGTAATTTAGTCCCTTCACCAGGGCCGGTAATTTTATGAATGAAGTTTCGCCGTTCGCTTGTTACAACTCACGAGCTGGTTGTAAATCACTTAAGGAATTCATTATGGCGCTGGGGCGACTCTAGTCTGCGGCTCGGCCTTGCAAAAAAAACGAAAGTAGTATGACGTCACTTTGACTGGGGGAAACCCATCCCTTTACTGAGTTGTAGACAAGGGGTTATTGTTCCCGATACGAAGTTTTAACCTTCTGTCCACCGGCCTTTTAAAGTGAAATATACACACAGTTTTTGTTGTACCTTTATTACAGGCATTTGGAGATCCCACCTTATTCTGAGCATTATCAATATATTGTTTTTATATTGTATTGTAACTTGAGGTATTGCATGCCTTCCAGAGGAGTCATCGGTTCGTGTCTCAGATGACATGTATCAGGTGTTGCATGTTTAGTGTTACGTTCGTGTGTTTATAACGTTAAAGTCCTGCAGAATAATATAATTAGGTATAAAGATTAAATGTCATTTGTGTGTGCGAAGTAATTTCCCAATGGTTCTTTTTTGTTTTATTTCTGTTTGAGGTTAGAGTTATGTTGGAGGTTAGAATTTGTCTGTACCAAACGAATATGGTGGTAACGTAGACTGCAAACGCATCAACGGAAGAAGATGTAGGGTTTTTCCCATCCGTAGCTCTAGCAACGATCGAGGATCACACTTCTGGCATTATAATTGTTTGATATAAAATTTAAATTATAAATTTTTCGCGCATTTTATATGTGGAATCAAATCTCTCATTTGTAATAAATTTTGTTATTTGATTTTTAAACGGTTGCAACTCACGTATTTCATTTTTTTTAATTTAGCTTGAGGTAGTTTTCACCTGATCGATCCTTTCCTCTTCCATTTATTTTTTTCGATGACACATTTTACCCACGTGTTTTTACAACGGCTGAGCTAACTGGAGCTGCTGAAGGGCAGTTACGTATTCAGGTAAGCTATGTGCCAGAGTTACCCACCGTTTGGTGAGTAAGTTCATCCACTATAACGCATCTGGTCGGTTCTCAGTGTGTGCTTGATTGCGACCAGATCGTTGTGGGGCACAGTGCTTTAAGGCGGAAACAGACTCCAACAAGGACATTCCAGGAATCATTAATGAATAACTGGAATGTGTATGCGAGTAACCTCAGAAGGCAGAAGTATTCAGTCAGCAGTATGAACAGATTGTTGGTTACAAAGATAACGTCCAAATAAAAGTGGTTACTAATACTAACGAAGTATTGAAATTTACCTATAATAACAATGACATTTACAATAAGATACACAAGTTGAAAACTATAAAAGCAGCTAGAATTGATAAGATTTCTGGGGATATACTAAAGACAATGGGTTGGTATATAGTACCATATATGAAGTACTTCTCTGACCATTGTTTGCATGAAGAAGCTATACCAATTAAATGGAGAGTTTATATAATACCCCATGTGTATAAAGGAAAGGGTGATAGACATAAAGCTGAAAATTACAGGCCAGTAAGTTTGACATGCGTTGCATGTAAGCTTTGGGAAATCATTCTTTCCGATTATATTAGATATGTTTGCGAAAACAATAACTGGTTCTACAGAAGGCAATTTAGGTTTAGGTAAGGTTAGTCCACTGAAGCTCAAGTTGTAGGTTTCAGCAAGATATAGCAGATATCTTGGATTCAGGAGATCAAATAAACCGTATCGCGATTGATCTATCTAAGGCATTTGATAGGATACAACATGGGAAACCACTTGCAAAAATGAGGGCTATTGGACTAGACAAAAGAGTGACTGAATGGGTGGCTATATTTCTAGAAAACAGAATTTAGAGAAATAGAGTGGGTGAAGCTCTTTGATCCTGTAATCATTAAGATGGGAATTCCTCAAGGCAGTATTATTGGACCTTTATGTCTTCTTATATATATAAATAATATGAGTAAAGAAGTGGAATCATAGATAAGGATTTCTGCGGATGATGTTATTCTATATAGAGTAATAATTAAGTTACAAGATTGTGAGCAACTGCAAAACCTAGACAATGTTATGACAGCAGGGCTTAAAAGTCAGGTTGTTTTCACTAATAGGCGAAGTCCTCCCAGTTTTAATTACTGCGTTGATGCGGTGAAAGTTCCTTATGGGTATCACTTTAAGTACCTAGGTGTTAATATAAGGAAAGCATAAATGGGATTTTAAATAAAGGTTGCAGATCTCCGCACATGATTATGGGGTATTTAGGGGTTGTAGTAAGGATGTGGAAAGATCACAATATGAAGATAAAGTTGGAATTCAAGAGGACAAATTGGGGCAAATATTCGTTTATAAGAAGGGGAGTTAGGGACTGGAATAACTTACCAAGGGAGATGTTCAATAAATTTCCAATTTCTTTGCAATCATTTAAGAAAAAGCTAGGAAAACAACAGATAGGGAATTTGCCACCTGGGCGACTGTCCTAAATACAGATCAGTAGTGATTGATATAAAGGAAATGGCATATGTTTCTGGTAAGACCCCAACTAGAGTATGGTTCCAGTGTATGGGATGGGACCTTCACCAGGATTACTTGATTCGAGAGCCAGAAAAAATCCAAAGAAAAACAGCTCGATTTGTTCTAGGTGATTTCCGATACAAGAATAACTTTACGAAAATGTTGCAAACTTTGGGCTGGGAAGACTTGGGGGGAAAGGGGACAGGTTGATCGACTAAGTGATATTCTCCGAGCTGTCAGTGGAGAGATGGCGTGTAATAACATTTGTAGACGAATAAGTTTGAGCGGTATTTTTAAAAGTAGGAAAGATTACAATATGAAGATAAAGATGGAATTCAAGAGTACAAATTGTGGCAAATATTCGCTTATAGACAGGGAAGTTAGGGACTGGAAAATTTACCAAGGGAAATGTTCAATACATTTCCAGATTCTTTGAAATCATTTAAACGAAGGCTAGGGAATCTGCCACATAGGCGACTGATGCGTATGACATACGCTGCTGAGCAGCTGATACGCTTTTTCCGACCTGTTACAGTATTGAGCGTGTAATTGAAATAAAATACGCCCTTCTAACAGGTAACAGAAGAGACTATTCTAAGCAACCTGTGCAAAGAAAGCATCAGCTAACTTTTAAATATGAAATTAAATATTAAAATATAATGTTTTTAGGTTTACAGTAACTCTTCAAGCAACGGTGGCGAACGAAGTCCCTTGTAGCTAGAGGGGGCTGGTGGCTAGGTAAGGTCGGTGAGGGGAAGTTGTTGCGTAATCCAAGCATGACTTTGCCTGTTGGCATGGGCAGAGGAGAGGAGGGAGTCAGCTGATATGAGAATAGTGATGCTCGTCTTGTAACGGGTAGTAATATGTAGCCTACCTACAGTAGTAAGTGTGGAGGTCATTGATTGATTGATTGATTGATTGATTGATTGATTGATTGAATTAAAATACAAAATCATTTCGATAATCAGCCCCAGTGTGGAAGTAGGTTTGAAACCGTATGTTAATGCGTTGTCTACCAAGTACTTTTCTAGATACAATACATGTCACATTGCCCTACCAAGATTTAAGCGCAGGGTTCAATGGGGAATGAGTAGGAAAAAAGGAATAAATCTCTTCACTATGCAGAAGGTTTAGGAATTCAGAGAGAAAAATAGCTTCTCCCTGCTGAGATTTAAGGTTTTTTAAATGCTCACTGTGTTGAGGGTTAAGGGTAGTAATAAAACAAAATAAAGCTCCTCACTGAATTGAGGAATAAAAGTCGAAAACAATTGTACGATGTGGACCAATGACACACTCTTAAGCAAGTTGTTTTGTCTACAAGAGGCGTACAAAGTGACCATCCCCAGCCCGAATGCATGCTTTCGTACGACGAAGCCTAATTGTTTGCACGCGTGTACACCTCCATGGGTCATATTTTATTGCGGCTGCAGTTGAAATACACGCCTTTCGAGGTCGTCACGGTCCTGTAGAATCGCGATCACAAGAATTGCAGGTGGAAAAGAAAAGATAACGTTTGGGCGAAGATTTTGGCCAATTCTGAGGATGAAGCAGAAGTAACCAAGCCAACGTCACATGTGTTTGTCTTCCAGGAGGTGTGGCTTGTGTCGATGCGCACTCAGAGGTCACTCCCAACTCCATTATTTCGGGAACTGGTTAAGATGTTTCTGTGGTTAAACATTCTGGCTATACTAGCTTTTCCTAATAAAACAATTAATTAACTGTAATTTAATTGCGATGAAGTGTGCACGATGTAATCCCACCACAATATATGGCATGTAATTGTTTGATCAGCGCTGACAATAACTTCATACGAACGGTTTCCAAAACGCCCTTGCGTCTCTGATAATCATCATTATTTAATGCCAGGTTATTTTTACTTTGGTTTTTGAGGATAAAAATTAGTAGTAGTAGTAGTAGTAGTAGTAGTAGTTGTTGATGTTGTTGTTGTTAACAGGGCCTATATTGACGAAAATAAAGGTCATTTTTCTTACGGTGGTTGAGCGCGATGCCATTTGATAATGAAGTCATTAGTTGAGACCGCTAACATTTCAGCCAGACTTCGCACATACGAATTAAAAAGAAACTGGAGAATTTGACCCTCAATGAGTTGACATACACATTACACCTGTTGCCTTGTAGGAGCCGTGTGGTTCCTCCCTTCATTATCGAGCCAGTGTGACGTGTGGGGAGACGGGGAAGCAAGCATCTTCCCCTCCGCGTGTGTTTCGTTCATGCTAGATATCCTCATACTTCGTTTTCTTCACCTCCCCTCACTATTCAGATGTGTGCATTTGTTAACGTGTCTAATGGATGTGACCAATGAGAGAGTATGTGTAAGCAGGTAGCGGGCGGTTCTGAGGGCTGTACTGATTTCTTGCCTGAAATGAATATTTCTGGCCACGAGATACTAAAGATTTCGAGTGTAGGTACCTCATTTCGTAAACTAATTTATTTATATTGTACCGGTAACGGCGGTACAGACTAAGTCCCCGTTATGAAAATCTTAAACTTACGTGTTATGCTCCGGAACGCTTACGAAGAACTGACTAGGCAGCGAGCAACAGCTGCGCGCGTGTGACGTAGTGAGCGGGTGACGTCACAGCATGCCTCGCTGCACTACAAAACCTGGATTGATGTAGAATGTTCTACGAGTTTCGGATCAAATATAAATACGTGCTGCTTCGCTCAGCAGATCAGTGAATGTGAGTGGTGTTGCAGCATGTTATAGTGAGCAGCAGTGCGCTGCAGAATGTGATACCAGTTTGTGGCCGGGATTTCTATAAGCACATTAGACTGTAGTATTCGCACCGTCAGTTCGCGGGTGTGGTAATCGAGCGTGAAGCCGCTGCTAAGTTTCAAGTTCGTGGACTTTAATATAGTCACGTTGAATGTGGACTTATTCAGATTTCCTTATATTGTGACAACCTTTTACTCCGATAGGACGTGAGGTGAATTGTGTATCGTCTGGACATTATTTATTGACTGTTACTCTATACGAGTGTCCGAGACCCGCAAACATTTTCGAGTGTTCGAAATTGAAATTTTATGGACTTGAATCTAATTGCTCCTTGCCGAGGACTCGATACTTTAAGTTATAAACTGTGTTTAATCCAAATTTAATTTACCAATCCGTAAGCTGTGGTCATGAACTGTGAACTGTGCAGGTGTGAACAGCGCATCTCTATTTTTATGAACAGTGCATTTCCATTCTAATGAACAGTGTACATTTAGTTTACGAACAGTCAAAACCAAGGACTGTCAGTACTCAGTTAATTTCGTCTTTTGGTTTCAACACGTGAACGAGTTTGATTCACGAGCGGAACATCTTTATTTCATTTAAATTGAACAGTGCTTCAATGAACTTACTTCACGTTGTAATAGGTGCCACAAACTTTCAGTAACTTTAAATCAGTTCCGAGTGGACTTTATTTTATGAATATTTCTTTCACTTGACACGTGACAAAATTAAGTGACATTTCACCGAGACATTTGTGTTTGGACTTTGTTAAAAGCATTTATAAACATTCTATCATCTGTGAAGAAGCAGCCTTTGCACTAACTCGCCCCAGAGCTGAACGATGTTCATTCATGTTCACCATTTACAAGGACTACCTCGACGCCATGGATCTTCAAAACACCGAATAGATCTTCTAGAACTTCCATCGGGGGACGAATGGTGGTTCGCTGCTATGGAAAATGGAGCTGCCGGAATCTAAGGACATCGCCAGCCATAAGACGAGGAACGTTTTCAACTGTATACGCTGTACAGAGGTGATATTAATTTCAATTTTTTAATAAACTCTGAAACAAAAGTTTTTAAGATTTCTTTTAAACAAACCCTCTCCCTCTGTATGCACTTCAGCGACTGGTACACGCCCTGCGTCTCATCTCTGCCGAAGTACCAAATTTACTGTTACAGAGGAGAGGGGTAGAAATTGGCGCCCAACGTGGGGCTCGATTTGGAGTGCAGTAAAGTTAGAAATTAGTGCTTCAGCAATATCAGAACTTAATTATGAGTGCAGTAGACATTAAATTGACACTTAACCATTCTAAGCTCAATTTTGAATTACTAGTAATAATTAAGAAGTGCAGTGATAGACAAAATCGCACTAAAATCGTGTGACTTAGTAATTTAATTCAGATACATTTCCAGTGCTTTATGTGGAATAACTATTAATATTACAGTGAACTTTCTAACAAGATTTAACTTCTCTATAATAAGAAGTGTTATCAATGATATGGGATCATTTTTGTGTGTTAAATGTCTTGGAGATTTTTCTTTTTGGGAATGTTTGAATGACTTTGAACATGAACTTTTAACCATTGGACAATAATGGTGATATCTGAATTTTTTTCAAGTGATTTATGATTTTCTTGTTGCTTGGTTTAAATACATTACCATCAAAATGGAAAATATTTTAGCGGCTATTGAAGCTCTTAAGATTAGCTTAAATGAACGTATCGCCAAATCGCATGCTCAAGTAGGTGCTGATTTACAAGCCCGTATTACTGAGGCCAATGCTGCAACTGCTCAAGTAGGTGCTGATTTACAAGCTCGTATTACTGAGGCCAATGCTGCAACTGCTCAAGTAGGTGCTGATTTACAAGCTCGTATTAATGAGGCCAATGCCGTAACTGCTCAATTAGGTACTACTTTAGGATCTCGTATTACTGAGATTAACACTCGTATTGATGAGGCCAATATTGCAACTGCTCAATTAGGTACAACTTTAGAATCTCGTATTAATGATATTAACACTCGTATCAATGAGACCAGTACCGCAACTACAGCCAACTTAGAAAGTCGTATCACACAAGTAACTAAAGTAATTAATACCAAGTTTACCGAAGTTAATGCTAATTTGGAAAATAGGCTTACTAAAGCTGGTTCCGAGATTGAAAAACGATTCTCAGAAACTAATGCGAAGATTAATTCTAAGTTTACGGAAATAAACGAACGCCTCACCCATGACTTAGAAACAGTAAAACAGGACCTTAAACTACAAATAGTTGAAGACTTAAAAGCTTCTTTTCCTACCTCACATCAATTGATTAAGGAAGTTGAAAGCTTAAAGGCAGAATTTAAAGAATCTCATGGTCAGTTATCACAGGCACAAGCAAAAATAGCCTCTATTCAGGATAACATCCATGAATCTTTTAAGACTAACTTTCAGAAAATAAGTAATGAAGTCAATTTACTTAAAACAAGGCAGGAGGAAACAGATAAGCATGTAAAAAACCAATTAGATAGCGCACATACTCAAATCATTCGCATAGGCCGCGATGTAAATGAAGTGAAGCAGGACCTCGAAAAGGAAGTCCAGAGTGTGGAAAACTCCATCCGTGGGCAAGTTAAGACTATCAAGGTCGAATTGCAAGGAAAAATAGAGACGATTGATAATAGAATCTCTCAGGTGGAGAAGGAGGTGTCTACACACCAGTGTCAAGGGTCTAGCGGAGATACTTCTAGCATGTCCACTGTTTTAAAATTATCAGACGATAAACCTACAAAATTTTCCGGAAAGGAAGAGTACACAGCGAAAGAATTCCTTCTCAATATTGAAGAGTACTTTCAAGAGAATAAAGTACGATCCGATCATCAATTGAGGATAGCTTCTAGATTATTGGAAGGAAAAGCACTAAATTTGTACACAGCATTTAAATTTAACATTAAAACCTATGATGAGTTCAAGGAAGCCTTGTTGAAGAGGTTTTGGAATTCGGAAATTCAGCATTTGATTAAGTTACAATTATACTCTAGGAGATACAACACAGCTATTAATTCTTCACGATATTCTGATTTTCTCATTTCCCAATTAAAGAAGATGCAGTTCTTTGATCCTCCTTTGCCAGAACAGGAGTTAATACAAGTAGTAACTTTACAATTTCCGGCGCATGTACAAGAAATTCTTGTGGCAGCCAATGTTCAAGACCTAGAACAACTTGATGATTTATTAAGGAAACTTGACACTGCCCGTACACAAAATCTACCTAGGGTTACTAAGACGAAAGAGGTTGCAACTAACCATGTCGAAGTTAATAACCCGCCGAGATCGAATCCCGAACCCCGTGAGGAAGTAGAACCACGGAGAGATCCGTTATCTCATTTCCAACGATTTAGGAGACGTCCATACAGGCAAAGTGCGCCTTATAGACGTACTCAAACGTGGAAGAAACCTACCGAATCACTTACTCGAGATAGAGATTCGCCGAGAGCCGAGATCGAAAGAAGATGGAGAGAAACTCGCGAATATATCCAGAATCGAAACCGGGATGAAGGATTACCTGGCGCTACCTCTTTAGAATATCAAGAGCATGCCAGAAGACAGAACACGACGCCTGCGACCAACCCTGAATCGACAGGCGCAATAAAAAAAAACTTCGACAACACAACAATAAGATTGCCTGAAAACCGTAGTAGAGGGGAAATAATTTGTGTCACTAATATTAATTACTGGTACTTGGATGACTCGGATCTCTTGTATGAAGATCCCACTCCTACAACACCGAAGGTCCAACGAAGCCTTCCAGTTATTAGTATTACTTTGGATACCCTTTATGTAACTGCCTTAATCGATTCTGGAGCTCAAGCTTCATTAATGTCTGAGAGGTTAATTGAAATGTTGAAGGGAGGAGAAGACATGTTATTGATACCAGTCGCACAGATTAAAATTAAAGGGATAGTACCGGACAGGCATATCAAATGTAAATTTCAAGCTTTTGTTACATTTGACATTGAAGGTGTCCAGTTCGAGCATATATTCCTAGTTATTTCGCCAATGAAGTTCAACGTCATCCTAGGGTCAGATTTCCTAGCCAAGTATGGGGGAATCATTGATTATCCTGCCAACGTCATACGATTTTTTAATATCGACTCTGTAGAGTTGCAGCTGGTAGACTGTAATAATTTGAAGTGCCAAGGTCTGGGTACCCCATTCATAGAAACCGGAGGCAAGATGAGCGATGCTTTGCCTGCCGATGAAATAGATTGCGAAGAGGGTAGACCCGGTCAAGAGGGACCCGTCGGGGGCCAGGAAGTGCCCATTTTTGAGGATATATTCGACGAAGGTCGTGACCACTTCATATTTCTCACCAGTGCGGCTGAAAGCCCAGAGTTCGATTCCCGCGTGGCAGAAGCGACTCAACAAATATTTGAGAAATTCCCTGAAGTTTTTGATGACAAACCAGGCGTTATTAGAGATTTTGAATACCAATTGAACGTCAAGGACACCTCTCCTTATAAAAAACGGCCCTATCCAGTTCCTGAGAAGTACCGAGAAGAAGCCAGGACTGTGATAAACGAAATGGAAAAAAATGGTATCATTTCTAAATGTGTCACTCCGTATCTAAATCCCTTGGCTTATGTAAAAAAAACCGAATGGCAGTCTGCGTTTGTGCCTAGACGCGCGCCTGCTCAATGACAGGCTTGTATTGGAACATGACCACCCACCTTCACTCAGGGATGTCATCCGGAAATTTAGAGGCATGAAACTCTTCTCTACTATGGACATGACGTCATCTTATTTTCACATCTTATTGGCAGAGGATAGCAGGAAATTCACAGGCTTTATTTTCGAAAACATTACATATGCATTCAATCGTCTCCCTTTCGGGATCAAGAATTCAGGGGCAGTTCTCATCAGGGCTCTTCAGAATCAATTATCCGATGAGATTAAAAAAATCGCAACGATTTATGTTGATGATATCCTGATAGCTTCGGAGTCCTTAGAGCAACACATTGAAGACGTTAATAAGGTACTCGACGAACTCAAAACCAAAAATTTTAAGATAAATGCCTGTAAAAGCCAGTTTTTTAAGACAGAGGTACTGTTCTTGGGTCACCTCATTAGAGGAGACGGGATCAGGCCTAATCCGGCCAAGATTCAAAGTATTTTGGATTTCCCGAAACCCACAAAAATTAAACATGTGAGACAATTTCTGGGACTATGTCAGTTCTTTGCACAGCATTGCCCAGATTACACCAAAACGGTAGCACCCTTGCAGCTGCTGCTCAAGAAAAATAATAAGTGGAAATGGTCAAAAGAATGCGAGGAGGCTTTTTCCGAAACAAAGAAGATGCTTCAGGGAAACGTACAGTTAGCATATCCTAACTTTGAATGGCCCTTTTGCCTTGAGTGCGACGCCAGCTCCGTAGGCATCGGTGCAGCGCTGTACCAAATCGATCCTGAGAAGCCTGATGTTCGCATCTTTATTTCATTCATGAGCAGGAAGTTGAGACCACATGAGAGGTCCTATACTATTACGGAACTTGAGGCTCTTGCTATTGTATATTCCTTGTTGTACTGGAGGAAGATTATATATGGGTATCCCGTGACCATCTACACGGATCACAAAGCCCTCACATTTATCATGTCTTCTGATCTAACTAGCGAGAGAGTAACCCGGTGGGCACTTTTTATTCAGCAGTTCAACATAACTGTTATTCACAGACCAGGAAGAAAGAACATCCTAGCTGATGCTTTAAGCCGTAATCCAGTCGATGTCGTCACTAGTCATCACATAGAAGTCATGAGCAACGAAGATGAGGAATTTCTTAGGAAATTACAGTACTTACCTCAAGCACAGGGGAGAGATAGGAAATCCCGAGAATTGATTAGATTTTTTAAGGGTTTGATTCCTGCAAATGACGATGACTATTTTCGCATCTCAATGTTGGCTCAATCTTTTTGCTTTCATGATGGATTACTGTATAAGTATCTTGATCATGCCAAAAACAAACGCCGAATTTATGCTCCTCCACGCTTAAGGTCCAACATTATCTGGCACTGTCATTCAATATCTGGACATGCTGGCACGGATAAAGTAATGATGATCATAAAGGAAAAGTTCACTTGGGAGTACATGAGACGTGATATTAGAAACGTTCTCCGAACTTGTGATGTCTGCCAACGAACTAAGCCTAATAATAGATTGTTGAGGGAGTTTCCGAAGCCACTTCTTCCCGGAAAACCTGGTGAAATATTGGCTTTAGACCTATACGGGCCACTCCCCAAGGCGAACCGCGGCAACAGGCACATTGTGGTGGCAGTAGATGTCTTCTCTAAGTATACGATGCTACTGCCCATACAGAAGGCTAATGCTGGAAACATCCTCCGAAGGATCAAGAAAAACATTATTCCAGAGATGGGAAAACCGGAGTTCCTACTCACCGATCATGGGCCCCAATTTACATCTATGGAGTTCCAAACAGTACTTGAAGAACTCGGTATAAGACACATTATGAATTCTATTCGACACCCAGAGGCTAATCCCGCTGAGAGAATCATGCGCGAGATTGCAAGGTTTTGCCGTTTGTATTGCAGAACTCAACACTGGAAATGGATCGAAGTCTTACCCGTGATGCAGCAATGTGTAAATTCAACTGTTCATGAGTCTACGCAGGACATCCCCATGACTGTACATAGAGATGTCATGCCGGACAGGCCATGGGACCAAGTATTACCATCACCTCAAGATCCAGCAATTACTAATCAGACTCGCGTGGACGCAACAAGGGAGAAGCTCAGACACGCTGCTAGAATCAGAGAGAACCGATACCGAAACCGCGCGTTTCGACAACCACTTAGGGTCAATGATTATGTTTTGATAAGAAAACCAGCTGTTTCACATCCCGAACTTCGCATTTATGCAAAGTTTTGCCCGCTTTATGTAGGACCATATAGGATTGCAGAGGTTCTCGAGAACGGGGCATACAAAATTAAGAAATTGGATGGAAGCATCGAGGGCATTTACAATGCAGCCAACCTAAAGAAATATTTCAGGAGAGAATATCATTAAAAGAAAATCCTATCGAATTTTCTTTTCCCCAGGAGGAGGGGGAGATGTACCGGTAACGGCGGTACAGACTAAGTCCCCGTTATGAAAATCTTAAACTTACGTGTTATGCTCCGGAACGCTTACGAAGAACTGACTAGGCAGCGAGCAACAGCTGCGCGCGTGTGACGTAGTGAGCGGGTGACGTCACAGCATGCCTCGCTGCACTACAAAACCTGGATTGATGTAGAATGTTCTACGAGTTTCGGATCAAATATAAATACGTGCTGCTTCGCTCAGCAGATCAGTGAATGTGAGTGGTGTTGCAGCACGTTATAGTGAGCAGCAGTGCGCTGCAGAATGTGATACCAGTTTGTGGCCGGGATTTCTATAAGCACATTAGACTGTAGTATTCGCACCGTCAGTTCGCGGGTGTGGTAATCGAGCGTGAAGCCGCTGCTAAGTTTCAAGTTCGTGGACTTTAATATAGTCACGTTGAATGTGGACTTATTCAGATTTCCTTATATTGTGACAACCTTTTACTCCGATAGGACGTGAGGTGAATTGTGTATCGTCTGGACATTATTTATTGACTGTTACTCTATACGAGTGTCCGAGACCCGCAAACATTTTCGAGTGTTCGAAATTGAAATTTTATGGACTTGAATCTGATTGCTCCTTGCCGAGGACTCGATACTTTAAGTTATAAACTGTGTTTAATCCAAATTTAATTTACCAATCCGTAAGCTGTGGTCATGAACTGTGAACTGTGCAGGTGTGAACAGCGCATCTCTATTTTTATGAACAGTGCATTTCCATTCTAATGAACAGTGTACATTTAGTTTACGAACAGTCAAAACCAAGGACTGTCAGTACTCAGTTAATTTCGTCTTTTGGTTTCAACACGTGAACGAGTTTGATTCACGAGCGGAACATCTTTATTTCATTTAAATTGAACAGTGCTTCAATGAACTTACTTCACGTTGTAATAGGTGCCACAAACTTTCAGTAACTTTAAATCAGTTCCGAGTGGACTTTATTTTATGAATATTTCTTTCACTTGACACGTGACAAAATTAAGTGACATTTCACCGAGACATTTGTGTTTGGACTTTGTTAAAAGCATTTATAAACATTCTATCATCTGTGCAGAAGCAGCCTTTGCACTAACTCGCCCCAGAGCTGAACGATGTTCATTCATGTTCACCATTTACAAGGACTACCTCGACGCCATGGATCTTCAAAACACCGAATAGATCTTCTAGAACTTCCATCGGGGGACGAATGGTGGTTCGCTGCTATGGAAAATGGAGCTGCCGGAATCTAAGGACATCGCCAGCCATAAGACGAGGAACGTTTTCAACTGTATACGCTGTACAGAGGTGATATTAATTTCAATTTTTTAATAAACTCTGAAACAAAAGTTTTTAAGATTTCTTTTAAACAAACCCTCTCCCTCTGTATGCACTTCAGCGACTGGTACACGCCCTGCGTCTCATCTCTGCCGAAGTACCAAATTTACTGTTACAATATGGCCCTAGTGGTAAAATCAAAGCCTCCGAGCAAGTCCACTGGTCTGGAAACTCGCACACAAGTCGAAAAATTTGAGGAGGAATACCATCATGTAAGAACCACATACAACTACGCACTTTCAAAGGAAGATTATCCATAGTTTCTGGCAACATATCCGTGAGAAACTGCAAGTAGCGGTCTGCTGTTAAACTAGATGGGAGTACAAAAGGACCAATAATTATGTCCCCTACAATTCCTACTCATACGTTTAAGGAGAACCACACTTGAAAATGTCTCTGGACAACATGGTGGAGGACTTTTACACTTCAGATATGAGTGTTACGAAAACTCCTGCTCGTGTGGAACAAGATTCGTTAGTTGCAAAACTTCTGGGAACGAAATCCGGCTGTTGCAGTTTCTTGCTCAGAAACCACTGACGGAATAGCTCGCTCCCTGCACGGAAAATCTGTTTCTCGAGGGTGCTGAACACGTACATGGTATGGATACACCAGTTTCCTAAGTGTTCGATGTACAACATAATGAGATTTACCGACCTCATGAGCTATTCCTCTAGTGCTCCTCCCCGGGGTCATTTTCGACCAAGTATATGCCTTATTCCACCGGACAAAAATATCAGTCACCCCTAGAGAAATATTACACTCATCATTTAATACCGTGTAACTCCGTCTCTGGACTTGATAACCGCCTGGATTCGGTTAGGAAGTGAGTCCACAAAGTTGTGCAGGTACGTCACATTCAGGTTAAGCCACTCGCTGAGGATCTAATCGCGCAAATCCACCAAAGTGCGAGGATGCTGATGTCGGCGTTTTACCCGCTGTTCCAAAATGTCCCGCCGATTTTCAATAGAGTTCAAGTAAGCAATTTTGCAGGCCAATCGAGATGTAATGAGGCGGGGGAGCGGTCATAAAACCAGTCACATACTGTATGCGTCCAGCCCGATGAGCTTCGCTGTTGTCATCTTGAAAAGTCGGGGTACCTACAATTCCTACTCATGCGTTTAAGGAGAACCACACTTGAATGTGTCTCTGGACAATATGGTGGAGGATTTTTACACTTCAGATATGAGTGTTACGAAAATTCAGGACTCCTGCTCGTGTGAAACATCATAGAGATGTTGACTGAGAGGCAACACCTGATCATCACCTGTTTGTTTAAACAGTCTGGTTCATGTTAGTGGTCACCTAAGTGAGCGGGCCAAAACGATGATACGAAACACTCCCCCAAAACATCAAACCCATCTCCGGCTTAAACCTGACCTTGCGCACATCCAGGATGGAATACTACATTTGCTCTTCGGTGCACTCGACGACGTGCGTCATTGGAGGACAGGCAAAAACGTGATTCATCAGACCGCATTACGTTCCGCCAGTCAGCTACTGTCCACGTTCGATGATATCTAACCCACTGAAGACACGCAGCTTGATGTGCCTGCGTGAGCAATGGCCCTTTTGCAACGTGACCGACTCTAAATGTTCACTGCATGCAGTTCCCATCGCAATGTTCTGTGGCTAACATGTTGGGATAGACCCTCTTTCACGGACTGCAGCAATTCCTGTCGGATTTTGAAAGTGATTTTGATTCACAAGCCGTTAAACGCGTCTCCGATCCCTCTCCGTCCGGGTATTTTTCCGACCACAATGTTGACGTCGTGTTTCGTGGCCACGTGTAGTGCCCCACTGCTTGTAGACACGTTGAACAGTCCGCTGCGAAGTAACAACAGATCCAGCAAATTCACGCACCGTATGGCCATGGACACGGGAAAACACGATTGCCCATTTTTTCCACTCTGTCACATCCTTACATCTACCCATGTTGACGTATACTGTACCCTTGAAACATCAATATCTCACTGATCGCTACTAATTTATGGTCACGTAGAGGCAGTGCACATGCGGTTGAGCTCAGGATTTGTTCACTGGGCCATCTGTATAGGCTTAACGATCCATCTGTGCGTGCGCACTAGGGTGACTAATTTTTTTGTCCAGTGAGCTCATGTGGTTGACCTGCACGACCCCTTCCCTCAAATGTAGGCTGTAGTCGTCCAGTCTCTTGAAGTGTCTTCGGTTGGGAAAACATTCCCGATACATATGTCTCACCTTTGCTCTATTACATGTTGCCTCGCCATAAATTTAAACTATATCACACATTTCATGATTTAATAAAGTCATTTCGCCTGTACTCAGAGCTCGTACACGTCTCCAGCTCGCAGTAAACTGACCTCGATACTCACTGACCTAGAACATTTCACAGCCTTGGCGGTGGGGGGTGGTGGAGGGGGGAGGGGGAAGCGACCAGGAAAAGTTACAGCTGTGTTACATTTTGTTTAGCAGGAGGTATCCAGTGCCTATTGACTTCTCAAAACATTGACCGAAGTTTCGTAATTTATTTTCTCCTACGCTAACATGATTAATATATTTGAAGATGTTTGCATAGCATACCATCTCCACCACCAGTTTAAATGTCGTACCTTTTTTCGATTATATCCTGTATATTGAACCCATGTTACTAATGATATGCAAATTGAGCGAACATGATAGCAAATATGCATAAGTGTCGCCGGCATATTATTTGTCTTTATCAACGTACACTCACAGAACACTCGACCAAATTCATTTTTATGTTGTTTTTTAAACCTGACCTTTTCACATATCAGCTATGCTAAGGTGATGCCAGTTAACATAAAGATATTACTAAAACAAGACAGTGAATATGTAATACACGGTCAAAGTCGTTCAAGTCAAGAAGTCCGAAGATTTATTACTCTGGGTGTCGTGTACACTGACAGTATTCACACTCGTGTGTAATTTACTGATATCTCAACATTTAAGTAGGTTACACGATCTGGTGTATTATCTGCGCACTTTTTAGCGATAGATTTACACCCTAGTGCTTAATCGGTCAACTTCGGTTATCTTCGAGATTCGTATTGGCAACCTTTGAAACACAAACTAAGAATCGCTTATGATCGCTGTGCGACATCTAGCGTACACTTGACGTGCTCGTGCTGTTGTTGTTTACACAGCAAAGCAAAACTATAGAATTCATGCTAGGAACAAGTTTTGCACCGAGAAATGTTATATAGTATTACTAGCAAGATACCCGTGCTTCGCTACGGTATTATACTGAAATTTATAATTGAATGCTTATCGTTTTATATATAACCCGCCGATATTCGCGATCTGACTCGTTTTCTGAGAGATTCCGCCAAAATTCGCGATCTGACTCGTTTTCTGAGAGATTACGGCAACGTTCCTCCCATTTTTCAATCTTTTTTCCAGCAATCGATTTCGTACTTCCCGGGCTAAGTCCAGGTATTCCGTCCGGTCAGTTGGGTCCCTAAATCTTTGCCACCTTTTCCTATAAGCATTTTTAATGTGGATCAAATCCTTGTGGAGATCCGGCGTGGTGTCGTCTTGGGTGCCTTGGCGGTACTGAACCGGTGGCCGGACTCTGCATTCGTAGTCATTACCCGTCCAGGACCCGTTTCCAGCGCGGTCCGCACATTTGACGACGGTCCAGAACATTATTATTATTATTATTATTATTATTATTATTATTATTATTATTATTATTATTATTATTATTATTATTATAGATGTTCTGGACCCAACAGCAAGATGCAAGACCGCTACTTGGCGGTAAATTACATCTGCTGTCATTGTCATTGTTGAAAATGTGACCAGCACCATTGTCGCGCGTAGGCAAGTGTGCGGGATTTCTGGCCATACGAATGACATACTTCCGTGCATTATTGACCTTATTATAGAGGTGAACAATTGCACGGTCAACCTTATACCTATCGTTTATTTCAAATGTGTGTAAATTTTTATGTATATGACCGAAGAATCTACTGTAATCTAAGAAGGTTCTCCAAAGGAAAAGATGGCTCTTGAAAACGAACCCAGGAAAGATTAAAAATGATCGGTTTATGATCAGAATAAGTATATTGAAAATCCACAGCCTGTTTCCAGTCATTCAACAGGGTCAGGAATGGAATGAATAAGCCCCCAGCTAGCGGTGAGGATAGGAATTGTGCCGGCTGCCGAAGCCTGTCGCACTCCTCTGGGGCAATGATTAATGAATGACAAATGAAATTAAATGATATTGGAGAGTGTTGCTGGAATGAATGATGACGGGGAAAATCGGAGTACCCGGAGAAAAACCTGTCCCGCCTCCGCTTTGTCCAGCACAAATCTCACATGGAGTGACCGGGATTTGAACCACGAAACCCAGCGGTGAGAGGCCAGCGCGCTGCCGCCTGAACCACGGAGGCTCCTTATAAGTATATTAGGAACAGTAAAATCAATTGGCCTCACCTCCGTTTTCACCCCACCGCGGTTAAGTTGATTTACCCCCCCCCCCCCCAAAAAAAGAAGGTGTGTTTCTTTTTTAAAGGAGATTCCAAATACCAATGTTCACGTCTGTTACCTTCAATTTTGATATATAAGTATTCCCACTTTTTTCACTTACTTTCACACTCCTCCCCCCCCCCCCCCTAAGTGAATTTTCCAGCAAAATATATTTGTTTCTTTAATAGTAAAGGATCTTCTAAATGCCGATTATCTTCAGTTTTTGAGATATGTGTCCTCATGAACCGAATTCAACTCCTTTCACACCCGCCCCCAAAGATGATTCTCCGCCCTCCACACAAACGCGTCGTTTTATTTTTAAAGAAGTTCTATATACAAATTTTAACGTCTGTAACAACATTAGTATTTATTAGATGAAAGTATCCTCATACAATTAATTAATTATTCAATTTTTCACCCCCCCCCCCTTTTCATTGGATTTTCCGAGAATACATTTTTCTTTACTTTAACAGGAGATTCCAAATACCAGTTTTTACGTCCGTAACATTTTACGTTTCTGAGATATACTGTAGATATAGTCTTTCTAAAAATTCACTCCAATTTGTCACTCCTGTAAAACCCCCATTAATTAGATTTTCCAAAAACAAAAAAATAAATGTTTCTGTATTTTTTAAGGAGATTCCATATACTAACAGTCTGGTCTGTAATATCTTCAGTTTCTGAGATATAAGTATCCTCATTAAAGACATTCAACCCCTTAATCACAGTTTTCACCCCTCCTATTGGAATTTACAGAAGAAAAAAAGTTTTCTTTTATTTTTAATGGAGATTCTAAATATCAATTTTTACATCTGCAAACTTTTGAGGTTTTGAGATATAGATACACTCATTTTTAAAATAACATCCCCCTTTCACTCCCCCCCCCACTATTTGGATTATCTAAAAACAAAAAATACATGTTTCTGTATTTATAAAGGAGATCCCAAATCCCGATTTTCAGGTCTGTAACATCTTCAGTTTTTTGAGATATAAGGATCCTTATTAAAGACATTCAACCATTTTTCACCCCTTTTCAACCCTTGTGATAGTACATATATCACACTCCCGAATTATATGTAGAAGGTAGAGATATTATTGTCAGTATTCGATTTATTATTATTATTATCGGTATTTCATTTGTATGTTTTGTCATTTATATTTATAAGCTGGAAGATATCCACATATGTAGGTATGAGTAATTTGTTTTGCACGAGTGGGAAAACATTGCTTTAATAACTCTGGTAATTCGAATGAGTCATATGGCTACCCCAGTGTCTGTTGTGATGTACTTGCGTCGGGAAGTTCGTATGAGTCATGTATATATCCCAGCCTGATGAGATGAGCTTGTTGTTGTATTAGGAAAGTTTGGTGATTCATGGAATATACCCCAGAGTTTGTTATTGTCTTGGGAGGAAGAAGTAGTTCAGGGCTTGGTCTTGACAAGAGGTTCACTCATGATTGGTGGGCAAGCACCAATCCAGACGTCTCATCTGAGAGGAGGGGGATGTTGATGTCTATAAAAGTTGATCATACGGCGGCAACCAAGAGATTATGAAAAACATTGTAAGAGACATTGTAAGGGTGATTGTGAAGGTGATTGTAAAGGAACGAGAAAGAAGATAACTACAACGGGTAACACGGTATAAGAGAACTACAACTGACGCACTGTACGGGAAGGAAGTGATGCTGATACACGGTACTGGAGTGACACGGCAGCAATGGACTGGACTTCAAACGTTCGTGGAGCGTAGCCTTGTTATGTTTGTGGAAAGTGGCTGATTGTGGAAAGTGCTTGCGCATTATGTATTGTAGCACTTGTGGCGGCCTAGCATTATATGTTGGTGAAAGCTATCTCAGACTTTCCATAAATTTATATGTTGAGGATCGACAGACGTGTGTATATATCTTTACAACAAGTGTTAAAATATGTGAACACAGTAGTACAAGGTACAGTATCTGTGTGATGTGATAACTGCCGATTATGAGAATCAGTAAGTCGAATTGATATAGAGACAGTGAAGGGTATTTATCTTCATACATGTACATTGTTCATCGGACTATCTACAAATGGTAGCTTAGTTCTCGCTTTCGTTTTCCCACGATTTTCATTATTATTGTTGTTGTTGTTGTAAATATGGAGTCTTCCAGCAATATTTTATGTGTGTATTATATGTATAATGTTGTATGTTGATGAGGTGCTCATGCACGGAATTTGTTCAGAATATAGTTAGCTATTTTAGAATCAGTGTTATTGATAAACCTAGGTGCAGTTCCTACCTAATTAGTCGTTTTCAGGAGGTTAGGTAAGGCCTGCAGCAAATGTACCAGTACGCAGCATTATGTACACGCCCTGGGATATAAAGTTTATCATGCTCTTATCTAAATTCGAGGGATCCATTCTGGTGAACTCTGGCGCCCATACTACGGACATTTCGGTTAATTATGCTTATTAATTTTATTAAGTTTTCGAGTAATTTTATTTATATATTTTTATTCATGATTTTATTTATTATTATCATCAAAAAAATAGTTACACCCTCCTATAGGTATTTTCCGAAAACAAAAAATACGTGTTTCTTTATTTTGAAAGTAGATTCTAAGTACCAATTTTTACATCTGTAAACTTTGAAAGTTTTGAGACACAGATACACTAATTTTAAAAATCCACCCCACTTTCAACCCTCCACTATTTGGATTTTCCAAAAACAAAAAGTACATGTTTCTTTATTTTTAAAGGAGATCCCAAATACCTTTTTTCAGTTCTGTAATATCTTCAGTTTCTGAGATTATCCTCATTAAAGGCATTCAACCCATTTTTCACTCCTTTTTACCCCTCCTATTGGGATTTTCCGAAAACAAAAAATACGCGTTTCTTTGTGTTGAAAGGAGATTCTAAATACCAATTTCTACGTCTGTAAACTTTTACAGTTTCCAGATATACATACACTCATTTTAAAAATTCACCCCCCATTTTCACCTCCCATGATTTGGATTTTCCAAAAACAAAAAATACGTGTATCTTTGTTTTTAAAGGAGGTACGAAATTTAAATTTTCATGACTGTAACATCTTCAATTTTTTAGATATAAGTTTCCTCGCAAAAGGTGTTCAACCCCTTCCCCCCCTTTTCACCCCCTTTCATGGGATTTTACGAAAACAAAAAAATACGTGTTTCTTTATTTTGAAAGGAGATTCTAAATACCAATTTTTATATCTGTGAACTTTTAAAGTTTTGAGATATAGATACACTCATTTTAAAAATTCACCCCCCTTTTAACCCTCCACTATTTGGATTTTCTAAAAACTAAAAGTACATGTTTCTTTATTTATAAAGGAGATCCCAAGTACCGATTTTCAGGTCTGTAACATCTTCAGTTTCTGAGATATAAAGATCCTTATTAAAGGCATTCAACCATTTTTTCACCCCTTTTCACCCCTCTTATTGAAATTTTCCGAAAACAAAAAATACGTGTTTCTTTATTTTGAAAGTAGATTCTAAGTACCAATCTTTATATCTGTAAAGTTTGAAAGTTTTGAGATATAGATACACTCGTATTAAAAATTCACCCCCCTTTCAACCCTCCACTATTTGGATTTTTCAAAAACAAAAAATACATGTTTCTTTATTTTTAAAGGAGATCCCAAGTACCTTTTTTCAGGTCTGTAATATCTTCAGTTTCTGAGATATAAGTATCCTCATTAAAGGCATTCAACCCATCTTTCCACTCCTGTTCACCCTTCCTATTGAGATTTTCCGAAAACAAAAAAATACGTGTTTCTTTTTGAAAGGAGATTCTAAATACCAATTTCTACGTCTGAAAACTTTTACAGTTTCGAGATATATTGTGTGTGTGACACAGTTGTTGGCGTAAGATAATAAAGGTTTAGAAAATTCATATCGATCGATCATATTATCGTTTCAATTCAGATTTCATTTCCATTCAGTTGGCAGTATTACCGGAACCGGCAGTGTTGTCTCCTTACTCCTCAACCCAGTACTAAAATCTATCACAAAAAAGTGCGCGTACAATATAAAGTACGCCACCCATACTAAAGAACGTAAATGTTTTGTTGTAATGTTTCTGCAGACACTTTGGCGCCATCTAACATATCCCTGAAATGTTCGCCATGACTACAAGCAACATCATTGTTGTTAGATTCATTTTACTGATTCACGAGAAAAAACGAGCTGTAGTATGGTAAATAAAGTACACGCGTGTGGAATATTGATTCACTTCTTCTACACACTGTCAACTCTTTTTACATCATGATTTAATATAATTAAAAACTATCTCCATGTCTTTATGCTTTTTTTTTTTTTTTTTTTTTTTGTAAGGCTGGTATACAAGCTAAAATTCCAAAGCAGCTTTCCGAAAAGGAAATCTATCAGGCTATAGCGCAAGAAGAATTGGAAGCATAGGTTGGAGAACACCCAGATACATCTGAAGAAGAATGTATAGAGGGAAATGATAACTTATAAAATCAGAAGAAGAAGCGATTGACTCAGAACAAGAAAGATATAGTTCCGATAACAAGGACAGTGACATTAGGAATGAGTATTTTGTGGGAAAAGATAAGTAACCACGTGGAGTACAAGCACATTGACAACTAAGTTCTGTAAAAGTGAAAAATGAAAACCTACAACCTGTTTTCCAGTCAAAGACCGGGTTATGGATGGAATGAATAAAGCCCCCATCTTGCGGCGAGGATAGGAATTGTGCCGGCTGCCGAGGCCTCTCGCACTCCTCTGGGGCAATGATTAATGACTGACAGATGAAATGAAATGATAGTGGAGAGTATTGATGGAATGAAAGATGACAGGGAAAACCGGAGTACCCGGAGAAAAACCTGTCCCGCCTCAACTTTGTCCAACACAAATCTCACATGGAGTGACCGGGATTTGAACCACAGAACCCAGCGGAGAGAGGCCGACGCGCGGCCGCCTGAGCCACGGAGACTTAAATTCAGTAAAAGTATTAAACATAATATTGTACGAATATTTCCTGGTCAAAGCCATGTGCACGGAATATTGAGGATGAAAGAAGTGCTTTCAAAATGTTTTTCATCGACGACGTTATTCAACATAATATTACAAACACGAATTTGCAGATCGAAAAAATACAGGAAAACTATGATCGTACTCGAGACGCAAGGAATATTATAAAGACTGAATTTCTTGAATTTTTAGGACTGTTATACTTGCAAGGAGCAAAAAAGAAAGTAACAGAACCATTCACATTTTCGTGAACTGTTGACAACAGACGGAACTGGATGCGAAATATTCACAGCATGTTTGGATTGTAATCGTTTTCTGTTCCTGCTTGCAACTGTAAGATTCGACGATAAAGCAATCACACAGGAGAGGAGAAAAAGACAAACTTACTGCAGTACACTTCGTTCTCGATCGTTTTGTGGAAAACTGCAAGAATAATTACTGTGTGGGAGAAAAAATAACAATAGATGAAAGGAAAGTGCAGCTTCATTCAGTGCATACCCAGCAAATCAGCAAAATATAGATTGAAGGTGTTTGTTGTGAGTTACTCGAAAACTTTCTATGGTGCTAATTTACGAGTATATACTGTAGTCAGCAGACTGAATAGCAGTACAGAATGTCGAATACACCAGCTGACATACTCATAGTTTGCTCCAACCATGGAAAGGGAAAAACAGAAATGTAACATGTGACACCTGGTACACCAATTACACTTTACCGGTGTCTCTTTTGAAAGACAAGGTAACAATGGTAGGTAAGGTAAAGAAAAACAAACGAGAACGGCCATCAGAATATTTTCCAAAGAAGACAAAAGAAGGTGGTTAATCTATGTTCGGTTTCCAGAAAGGTGTTACTATTGTATCCCATGTACCCAAGAATAACACAGCTGTAATTTTGCTCTCCACTATGCATAGTGATGCTGCAATTGATGCGGGTACCAACAAGCCCATCATGATAATGGACTATAATTGCAAAGCAGGTGGTGCAGATACCACGAATAAACTGTGCGATACCTATAAGGGATCAAGAAGAACGAGGAGATAGTCTTTGGCTTTATTTTTTCAGTTAGTGACCTAGCGGGAATAAAATCTTATACAATTCAACACATGTTAAGAATGGCCATGAAAACCGAAGAAGTTTTCCTTCGAAGTCTTTGATGAAACCGCATCTTGAAGTTAGAGATGGACTTAAAAACCTGCCTGCAGACACACAGGTCTTTCTGAGAAGATACAAAAGGCAAGAGAAACAGCAAGAGGAAGACCTTCCATCAAAAATACGTCGGTGCTTCTCTTGTGGCAGTAGAAAAATAGAGTGACAACGATGATCAGTGTTTAAAGAACATGCAGTTACTCTGATCACTTGTCCAGAATGCAGCAATGGAGATTGTAGTTAAGACATAGCGTGAGTAGGCTGAAATGTGGCTGAAGATATATGCCTAAGTGAAATCTATTTTCCAATTTAGCGAAAAATATTTCCAAGTAGTTTCATTTTCAGAATTCAGTGTAATAATACTTTACTATTTCTTCAAGTTACCGACAATTTTTGTACTGCATTTAGTATGTTTATGTTGTTTTCCAATAACGGATGGTCAAACTGATCTATTCTGTTCGTAGAACAGTTAATTTAATATTATACCATTTATTAACGATAAAATGTTTAAGTGATTTTGTGACATAACCATCCTGTTGGTGTACAAAATACACCACGCGTGTACTTATTATACATGAATAGGTGCGTGCAGTCAAAGGTTAAAACCATGGGCGCCCATAGGATAGTTTGTAGGGGGGGGGGGCTAGACCTGGGGGTATGTAGTATTTTTAATATTCCGGAAGATGAATTGTATTCCACTTGTATTCCACGGTAGAATACCACTCACGGTATCCCCTACCACTTCTAAGTAATACCGACTTTTAAATCATTTTCTTGAATGAAAAACGCATGGATATATTAGATTCCCCCCCCCTTGCCCCCGTGCATGGGCGCCCTTGGTTAAAACAAATAATTCTTCATGCCTAATTTTCTAAAGTGCCACGTCACGATGAAAATAAAACAATTAAAATCATCATTCTTCTTCTCTTCTTCCACCGCTTTTCCCACACTTGTGGGGTCGCGGATGCGAACGGCATAGCACATGTGGATTTGGCCTTGTTTTACGGCCGGGTGCCCTTCCTGACGCCAACCCTATATGGAGGGATGTAATCACTAATTCATGTTTCTGTGGGGGTTGGTAGTATGGTGTGTTGTCTGAACATGAAAAGGAGAGTGTTAGGACAGACACAGACACCCAATCCCCGAGCCAGAAGAATTAATCAGAAACGATCAAAATCCCCGATCCGGCGGGAATCGAACCCGGACCCTCTGAACCGAAGAGCAGTACGTTGACCAATCAGCAACGAGCCGGACAATTAAAATCATCATCGTGGAAGAAAAAGAGTAACGGTGATTTTCAAGTTATGTTAATTCGTTATATTTATTCAAATGAGCAAAATGTCGCAAGACGTGTGAAGAGCTAGTTCTTTTCTCGGGGAATGGCAAGATTGAATAAAATCAGTGAGCACAAGGAAAGCTAGTTCCGGCTCCATGACTAAATGTTTAGCGTGCTGGCCTATGGTTCAAGAGGCCCCGGGTTCGATTCTCGGCCGGGTCGTGGATTTTAACCTTAATTAGTTATTTCCACTGGCCTGGGGACTGGGTATATGTGTCGTCCTTAAAGAGAAAATACAAGACAAAGAAACAGAGAGAATTAGAAAAATAAAAATCAGTAAAAAGTCCAAAGTCCACCTCTGTGGTGTGATTAGCTGCCACCCCGGAGGTCTGGGTTCGATTCCCGGCTCTGCTCCGAAATTTGAAAAGTGGTACGAGGGCTGGAAGAGGGTCCACTCAGCCTCGGGAGGTCAACTGAGTAGAGGGGGCTTCGATTCCCTCCTCAGCCATCCTGGAAGTGGTTTTGCGTGGTTTCCCACTTCTCCGCCAGGCAAATGCCGGGATGGTACCTAACTTAAGGCCACGGCCACTTCCTTCCCTCTTCCTTGTCTATCCCTTCCAATGTTCACCCCCCCCCCCCCCACCAGAGCCCTGTTCAACATAGCAGGTGAGGCCGCCTGGGCAAGGTACTGGTTATTCTCCCCAGTTGTATCCCCATACCCAATGTCTCACACTCCAGGACACTGCCCTTGAGGCGGTAGAGGTGGGATCCCTCGCTGAGTCCGAGGGAAAAACCGACCCTGGAGAGTAGACGGGTTAAGAAAGAAAGAAAAAGAAAGAAAGAAAAATTTTAAAATGTATATGAAAAATCTTTTTTTTAGTCCATGGTCATCGGGCGAGTTGGTCGTGCGATTAGATGCACGGTTGTGAGCTTGCATCCGGGAGATAGTGGGTTCGAACCCCACTGTCGGCAGCCCTGAAAATGGTTTTCCGTCGTTTCTCATTTTCACATTAGGCTGTACCTTAATTAAGGCCACAGCGGCTTCCTTCCCACTCCTAGGCCTTTCCTATCCCTTCGTCTCCATAATACATATCTGTGTCGGTGCGACGTAAAGCCACTAGCAAAAAAAAAAAGTCTGATCGACTCGACTGGAAAACTACTTGTTCACATAAGTTAAGTGTTTTTTATGTTTTAAGTATAGTTTTTAAGTTTGAAGTGTGAATGTCAAGATATGTGGAAAATTTAAAACTGCCTCCAGTTTCAGATTTGGGATTATCTCGAAATATCGTCGACGAGGGACATGATCTGCTAACAAGAACTACCTGGATTTTTCTGCAAATGTGCTGTTTCAACCAGGCGCAAATGGATTTCTCTAATGGACTTTGTGAAGACACTACATTGTGCTAAAACGTTTTAGCATAGCCTCAGGGGAGATCGGTCGTAACTTGTCAACGCTGTGAGAGGAATTAAAAGATGTGTAACTGAAAATGTACAGATAGTCGCAAAAGTATCCCTCCACCTGCTATTGTGATAATCACTTTAGTAAAAGGGCATCCAAATGCCCTCACGAAGCCCGAAGATAGTAGTCAGAAAACTAACATTAAGGCGAAATCTAGACTAATGGGATCATAATATATTTTTTATACCACCATTTCTATTAATAATCCATTAATGTACGAACGTAGCGTAATAAACGGTAACGCAAAAGTATTTGTCCAGTGTTTTCTGCAATGTCTGCTATCGTAAAATGGGGAATTACATGAGTCAGGTTTCTTGCGAGCAGTACTTGCTGATGGTGCAATACGTAAACAGCCCGTTCATATCTATCTTGGGTAAGACAAGGGAAAACACTCGTTGAACTGTAGCGAATTGTTCAACTCCATAAAGAAGGACATTCGCAACGACAAATTGCCGAGAAGACAAGAATACCACTACCAACAGTAGAAGGTATTATTCACAGCTTCAAAAACGCTTCGACTGTGATAAATAAATCAAAAACAGGACGCCTTAGGAAGCTCACACAACGTTAAAAGAGGCGCGCCGTTCCTCAAAATCCGCTTGTTTCTAGTTCTGTACTGAGCAGATGTAGAATCGTGAAGTGGGGCGAACATCAGCACCGGTCGATACTGAGAGACGAGTGCTACACAGACCTGGTATGAAAAGCCGTATAAGCATAAAGAAACCCTGAATACGTAAGGTAAACGGACGGAAGAGGTTGGAGGTACCAAAACAAGCTACTTAGATTCTTAGGTCGTTACGATCTCAAAGTCGCATATTTTAAATATGACGAGTGAATTATTAGAAATTATGTTGCTAATTTATTTAACCTAGTGAAAATATGAGGCATCGTTAACCCAAAAATCATGAAACTAAATCTTAATAAATTCGTAATAATAATAATAATAAAATTATTTTGAGTGAAGCGTATCGCATGTGGTTATTATCTGGGAGTATTTCTTGTCACTTCTGATGTGTGTTAACACGAAATGTCTTGCTTTTTGGTGAACTATTTTAGTTTAAAGAAGCCTTCTGTAAAAGAACATCAAAGATGATGTTGAATCAACGAATTTATGGTGTGATGATGGTGTTTATTATTATGAGCATTTATGAAGAAATTTACGAGTAAACACACTTGTTTTATGATTGTTCAAATGAATATGTGTCCAACCCTTGTCCCGTTTGTCTACGTGGTCGGGAGATCAATCTTCGTAGTCAGTTTTTACGATCGGATGTCCTTCCTGAGTTAAACTCACCAGAGGAGGTAATTAGATGAAATGAATGTCGCGGTATGTGATAGTAGGAAGGACGAGGGTGAAACCCGGTGCTGCCACATAGCCTGCTCTTGTCGAATAGCACCAAGGGGTCTGCTCAAGTCTTAACGTCTCCATCCGACGGACGAATCACCATCAACAGCGTCATATGCCCTCACGCCATATGAACACTGCAGAGAGGTTTGGAATTGAATCCAGACTAGTAATTAGAAATTGTATTCCACCACCTCCCCTACCCTGCCGGCCAACATTCTGACCGTGAAAATATTTTCGACCAGCGGGACTCGAACCAGCTAATCACGGCGTCAGATCATATAGACTTGACGCCTTAATAATCATGGCCACCAGGCGATGTTGCCATATACTAAATAACAATGTTATTGGCTTTACATCCTACTACCTACTTTTACGGAATTTAGTCCCACAGGAGTTCTTTTACGTGCCAGTAAATCTACCGACACGAGGCTGACATATTTGAGCACCTTCAAATACCACCGGACTGAGCCAGGATCGAACCTGCCAAGTTGGGGTCAGAAGGTCAGCGCCTCAACCATCTGAACACGTTGTTGCCATGTATTTGACAGGAGTACCTTTCCAGGAGTTTTTGGTATACTAGTTTTTGACTTGCAAAACGTTTTGGATTAAGAATGATGATTTCCATGACGACATTTTTACTGCGTTGTGTGATATTTTGGCATTTCATTTGATACATGTCGGCCACGAGGTCGGACATTTTATGCGATGTTTAAGGATGACGATCATTATTTGGAGAAATTATCAGACATTATTTGAGTCTTACGTTATTAATACGATTCTTTCATATCGGATAATGGGATGATTTTGATTCATTTAAGTAAAATCACCTGGATTACCCGAACGTGACGTATCAAATATGCATTGATGGTCAGTCTCTATGACTTGGAAGTCGCCTTTATTCTATGAAATAGTACATTTAATGGTATAACCGTGTAAATAATATATATTTTAGGAATAGGATGGGGTGTAAATTCCATAATTCTGTTTATGGATTACCATGTTATTTGTAGTTTTTGTTAGTGGTAATTTTCGTAGTTGTGTGTGAAAATTTTTGATCACGATGTATTTTCAGATGTAATTTATGTTTCATTTTTGTGTTCATCGTACGTTGCTTGATTGCCTTTGTCGCTGATATTTATCCGTTCAGCGTTGCTAGCATAATTTGTCGATGACACAGCGTGTTTTATTTTGTGATATTTTAGAAGACAGTCAGTAATCTATTATATTCCATTTAGATAGAGTTTAAATTAATTTAAACTTCTCACTAGGCCCATTACCAATATTATTTCGGAAATGAGATAATGAAAGGATTACCAGATGAAATATTACAGGATTATTTTAAAAACATAACGCACCTTGGGTAATAGATTTTATCTAACGGTTTTTACCGTGGTTTAATATTTGTATGCTATTCGTTTCGAAACTCGAATTTCGTCGAAGGATCCGTGTTTCTTAAATAACTGATGTTAATTTCTAAATGACATACTTTATTTAATAGTTATGGAATATTAGGGAAATTATATTGTGACATACCATTAATTTGCATTAGGTTGGATTGTTCGTTTCATTTAAATTAACGTATAGATCATTTTTCTCGATCGCAATAATATAGAGATTTCCACTGTAATTAACATACCTGAGGATTTGCTAATAAATGGTAGATGAACGTCAGATCTAAGAGAGCCTGTCACTACTTATTATTATTAATGTTCTGAATAATTTACTGATTAAAAACTTATCATCCACATATACTACACCAAGATCCTCTTAAGAGTTAAAGAGAGAGTCGTGCAGCTGGCGTGAAGGGTATATTACAGATCAGCGTTTAGTAGCATATATTTCATTACCTGAAAAGTAATGGTTCCTATGGTTCGAATTCCACGTATAACTGGAGGTCCCACGGCTATGATCACGATATCAACAGTCACGTGCTTGCTTTTCTTTTTTATATTATTTTACCACCTTACCTCAATGAGAGCATAAAATCATTTCCGAAATTAGAAATTCGTGTGAGGCTATTAACATAATGTTACTAAATAATTTAAAAAGAGATGTAATATGTATTCCGTTCTACGATTTTTTTCAATGAAGTATGTTTAGGTCCAAAAGCTAAGTTAAGTGCACAACTGGTACCCACAATTTATTACAACACATAAATTTGCCAGCATCTCTCATATGAAAATTAAGCAAAGTAACACTTGAAATTCAATACAAACTGGTTTTTAAGAATATTATCAGTGGAAGATTTACTATTCTATGCTTATTTTAAAACTAAGCATGTTAAATCTCCCATTTTCCCTTCATAATATTGCTATTCATTTAGATAAATGATACGGCAAAGAATGTGCGTTTCATGATGGTCTTATTGAATCAAACCAAAATAAAAATAAATTTATATATTTTACATGGAGGAATGCATACTGTACCTTTTTATATTAACTGAAAAAGGATTTTTTTAAATTAATTTATATAGATAACGATGTAAGAATAATCTCACTTCCTTTACAATGAGAATATGCAATTCCGAAGGTGCACATGCCCCTGAGGTTCACTCAGCCTACACCAAAAATGAGTACCAGGTTAACTCCTGGGCGCAAAGGCAGCTGGGCTTAGAGCTAAGCACTCCACCTCACAAAGTGCCGAGGTTAGGGATATTGGAAGCCTTTACCTTCCACCCCTCCAAGGGCTTTCATGGGCTGTACGGAGGTGACTTTGCTTTGCTATTCTTACTTATGGAAATTATATTGACTTATTCTTGTAACCAATGACAAATAATGTCCCAATGTACCCCAGATCCAATTTTCTGGTTTACCTCTTACGAGAGAATATAGGTGCACATTTGTGTATTATGTTCAGCTCCATGGCTGAATGGTCAGCGTCTTGGCCTTCGGTACCCTCAGCCCCGGGTTCAATTCTTGGCCGGGTCGAGGGATTTTAATCTTTAAGGGTTGATTCCCTTGCCTCGGGGACTATGTGTTCGTGCTGTCCCCAGTATTCCTGGAACTCATATACTATACCCAACACTACCATCCAATACATCAACACGCAGTTTCATACACACAGCAGACGCCGCCCACCCTTGTCAGAGGGTCTTCCTTACAAGGGCTGCACCAGGCTAACAATAATCACAAGAATTTTCAAAAACTATCTGTACTTAATTTGAATATGCATTAATTTCATCAGATATTGATGACTATTCTTATTTGAATTGCGTCGTGATTTCTGTTCGGGTATAAATTATAATCTTTTGTACTATGTCTGAATATATTCTCTTGTCAATCTTGTTTAAAAGCCTTATTACCGGGCGAGTTGGCCGTGCGCGTAGACGCGCGCGGCTGTGAACTTGCATCCGGGAGATAGGTTCGAATCCCACTATCGGCAGCCCTGAAAAGTTTTCCGTGGTTTTCCATTTTCACACCAGGCAAATGCTGGGGCTGTACCTTAATTAAGGCCACGGCCGCTTCCTTCCAACTCCTAGGCCTTTCCTATCCTATCCTGTGTCGGAGCGACGTACAGCCCCTAGCAAAAAAAAACCTTATTCCACAGCAAATATTCTACTTCTGCTCAGTTTTTCTCTGCATTACAATTTTAAAATGGTACTTTTATGACTTCTTGTGTGTAAATTAGATTTTTTTCACTCACGTGTCTGCTATCTGGTCCAAAGAATCCATACTCTACTTTATACATGTGAACTAGAGTTTAGACGCCACTACAACCGTCAATGCTGCTATAAAAGGCGGCTGAAGGCTCGATGTTGTTCAGTGTTACGAGATACTGTACCTGTAGAGTGGGTGGAACAAGAGAGCTTAGCGACTTCGAACTGAAAACGTTAGTTGCTACATCGGTAAACAGTGAGTCGGCAGATGCAGAATGGGTCTCGGCCCACAAGTGGCCACGGCTGGTCCGTGCTCCGACAGCTTTGTACTCCGACCGGCCAACCGAGCAGAGAAGGGGTGGCCACAACTCTCCCGTGAATCTACGCCTCTGTATTCGGAAGACGGAGAGAGCGCTGGTCCCCACTGTTGGATGTCCTGGGAATGATTTCCCATGGTTTTCCATTCTCCTGTACTAAGGGGAATGCCCGGACAGTTCCTAGTATACGCCACGGCCGGCAACCCTCTCAGCTTATCCGCATATCTCCTTCCCCGTTACAAACCTACTGGCCTGAGAGACTGTTCCACCGTCTAGGAGGCCCGCCTCCTTCTTCAGGGAAGGAATGAAAACATTTTGTAATAACAGTAGTAAGCAGTCAGTGGATCATTTCTGCCCTTCTCAAATTGCCCAAGTCGACTGCCGAGGACGAGATTGAGAAGAGAAAACGCGAAGACATAACCACAATAAAACCTCGAGAGGGTACACCATGTGTGTTGACCAACAGGGACCGTCGAACATTAAAGAAGGAGGTATGCGAAATCGCGCGACATCGTCTTATACCATCACCAGAGAATTTCGCAGTGTCTGTGACTGTGCAGCAAGCAGCATGACTCTAAGCCCGTAAACCGTATATTCCGCCGGTGAACGCTAAGCGCTGCTAGTGGTCCGTGTACGACTGGAGATGCATGATTTGGAGTGATGAATCACGACATACCACACGACAGTCGGATGGTGTGGTTTGAGTGATGCGAATACCAGGCTAATGACACATACCAGATTCTACAACATTCACAGTCACATGTGGTGGACGTGGGGTTACAGTGTGAGGATATTTTTCAAGGGACTTGGTCCCCTCATAATACTAAAAGAGCACGTTTAATGCGGAAGGGTATAAGAACATTTTGACTAGCTGTGTGTTGTTTTCGACGGTAGAAGAAAGTTTGGAGACGAACACTGTGTTCCAGCATTACACTCGTAATGCTCCCTGCAATAGAGCAGGGTCTGTTCGTGAGTTTCCGTGAATGGAGTGATCAGCCCAGAGCCCCGATCTCAATCTTATCGAACACCTCTGGGATGAACGAGAACGGTGACTTTTCGCTCCAAAGCCCAACGACATATGCTCACTACAGCTCTCCAAGAAGAATGGTCTGGCATTCCTCCGCAGACGTTCCGACAGCTCCCTCGAGCTGTAATAAAGACCAGTTTTGAGTTTCGAGTAGATGTCCGGATTCTTTTGATCAGATAATACGTACACAGTGAGTCGCCTTAAATTACCACCACGAAAATGTTCAATGTGCAATTGATGCCCAAAAAACTATTCCAGACATGATCAGCAAGTAGTTTTTGAGCACTAACTTTGTTTCGCGAATGGATCAGTACCTATCAACACGAAGAAAATAAACGTAGAGACGTTTCAAATTTCAAAGACTTTCATTTCAGGGTCCAAGTGCAAATAGTTCATGAAATATCGTCATTTTCATCTGGAAGTGCTGTTTACTCCAGTTGACCGGTCGCTACTAAGGCTGTCTACCTCGCCCATATGTGCACATTTGCCAGTTGTGTTCAAAACGATGGCAGTTAAGCGCAATGCATGCTTCCAGTCTTTTACACAAAGATCGCTGCGTATGACGTAGTATTTCACAAAACATGTTCATACAGCTTGCTCCAATACGGCGTTTCTTGTCATCCGGTGTAGTCCGTATGACCTTGTAGACAATCTATTTTAGCTTTCCTCACAGAAAAGAATCTAGAGATGTCAAATCGGGGAAACGGGCAGACCAGGCTGCAGACCCTCTTCACCCAATTCAGCGTTCGGGAAACATTTCTTCAAGACAAACTGTACTACATCTTGCATTATGAGCTGGCCACCCATCATGTTGAAACCACATGTTCATACAGCTTGCTCCATGGAATGTTCTCGAATATTGGTGGAAGTCCTATGTTGAAATGAAATGAAATGGCGTATGGCTTTTAGTGCCGGGAGTGTCCGAGGACATGTTCGGCTCGCCACGTGCAGGTCCTTTGATTTGACACCCGTAGGCGATCTGCGCGTTGTAATGAGAATGAAATGATGATGAAGACGACACACACACCTAGCCCCCGTGCCAGCAAAATTAACCAATGATGGTTAACATTCCAGACCCTGCCGGGAATCGAACCCGGGACCCCTGTGACCAAAGACCAGCACGCTAACCATTTAGCCATGGAGCCGGACAGTCCTATGTTAGGAAGGTGACATACGTTTTGGCATTCTGTGACCTCTATGAAAAATTGTCCTATCAGATGATGGCACACTGTTCTACACCCCACGTTTACACTCCATGGACGTAGATGTTCAACTGGGTAAAGCCAATAGCTATTGTTTACTGACCATTAGTGCATGTTCCTAAGGTTGACTTGACTATGATTTGTAAACGTTGCTACATCCGTAAACAAGATACATGGCAATTTCGGTGTATCATGTAGTGTAAATAAATACAAAGTCAGCTGATTCATTATTCCGATAATTTATAGTCTTAGTTCCCTGCATACTTTGTACTTTCCACCTTCGTTTATTCATCGAGTAAAAGTTAATAATCAAATTCCTATTTCCCAATAATATTGCACTTCAAGCCCCCGGCGTGGTTTTAACAGAAATTATAGTAGACAACCTCTTATTCTCAGCATTTAAGGACACTTTTATTCTCCGTCCCGCGTAGTAGGGAAATTAATACTAATCCACCAGCGGTAAACGTTCATATAATCACACTTCAGCTGAAAATTGCAGTGTGGATACATTGTAGTGTAGATACAGTATATTTAGATAGTGCCGTATCTTGCCTGCTATATTCGTGTGTTATCTTTCTTGTGTATAGTATCTATTAGAGCGCAGTACTAATAATAATTTGTCTAAGCATTTAGCTTTGTTGGTAATCTTTGAGTATAGTAGTTCTTGCAAATTGCATTTCTGTTTGTGCTTCGTAGTGACATACGGTACCGGTATTGTAATTAGGATACGTCTGAAAGTATTATAAAATTACTGTAGTGTACTGTACAGTAGTATGCCCGCCCGGTGGCCATGATCGTTAAGGCGCTGAAGTCTAAAAACGGTCTAACACCGAGGTTAGCCGGTTCGAGTCCCGTTGGTCGAAAAAATTTTCACCATCAGAATGTTGGCCGGCAGGGTAGGGGAGGTGGTGGTATACAATTTCTAATCACTAGATTGCGTGCCAAAAGCCTGGATTAAATTCCAAACCTCTCCGCAGTGCTCATATGGAGTGAGGGCATATGACGCTGTTGATGGTGATTCGTCCGTCGGATGGGGACGTTAAGCCTTGAGCAGACCCCTTGGTGCTATTCGACAGGAGTAGGCTATGTGCCGGCACCGGGTTTCACCCTCTCCCTACTATCATATATCACGTCATTCATTTCATCTCTCATTAACTCCTCTGATGAGGTTGACGTCAGGAAGGGCATCCGGTCATAAAAAACCGCCACGACAAATTCATCTCACCTCATACCCGACCCCGTAGGGAAACGGGACAAGGGTTGGACAAACTGTACAGTAGTATACGAGTAACATCCTATCAGAATTTTATTATTGTAAAATATTTGTGTAGTACTGGTGTAGTAGAGGTATCCGTAGAAACTCTTACTAAAATTCTGTTGTTGTAATTAGGACAGGCTTAATTGCAGTTTGGAATTGTGTACTTCTTGTGTATTCCTTTCGATATTCAGTAATTAACAACAGTTTTTATCGTGTTAGGGGTTGTAGGATAAAAAATAGAGTAGTATTGTAGTGTAGTCGTATATTAATTACCTTACTGTTGTGTGATCTTTGAGTACAATCGCAGACAATATATCCCTCCGTTCATTTATTTTTTGCAAAATAAGTTTTATTGTTCATTTTTCCCGTAAAGAATGGCTAAGGAGCGCGAGTGTATGAACTGTGGGTGTGGCGAGGCATTGAGGGGTATGAGGGAGGAGTTGGAGAGTTTGAGGGAGATAATTATGATACTCACAGAAGACAGGAAGGAAGATAGGACTCCCTCAAACAATGTACAGGTTACAGTAGGTGTACAAGAGGGAAGGGAAGGAAAGGGGGAGTTTTAGAAGACAGGTGGTCTAATGTTCTAAGGGGAAGGAGATTGCAGGCCAAGGGCTCTATTCAGGATCAGAATTCAGGACAGGTGTCTGTGCGAAATCGGTACGAGTCACTCCAGGTAGAACAACATAGGGAAGATGAGGGACAGGGAACTGTTGCTGAGATATGTGGAAGTAGGAGGAAGGGAAAAGGTAGGAAAGGGAAATGTAGACTAGAGGATAGGAATAGACAGGTGGAACAGGGTCATGGGAAGGAGAAAAGGGAGGAGGAAGTAGCTTCTGCAGCTATCAGGAAAGATAGGGCTGACCAGGAGGGGAGGGGATCAAATGAGGTGGGTAGAGTTGAGGCTCTGGTCATGGGGGATTCCATCGTTAGACACGTGGGGAAAGTGTATGGAGGAAAGGGAACCAGGGTAGAATGTTATCCAGGAATTAGGTTGAGGCAAATGTTGAGGAAAGTAGAAGAGAGGGAGGAGGGGAAGAAGAAGGTGGTAGTGTTTCACGTTGGTACCAACAACGTAAGGCAAGCTGATATAAGTAACAACATAGTTGGAGATGTGTGGGATCTGGTAAATGCAGCACCAGTGAAGTTTAAGAAAGCGGAGATTGTTATTAGTGGAATACTGTGTAGGAGGGATACTGACTGGAGGGTGACTGGGAATTTCAATGAGACTATGGCGTGGGTATGTGGGAAACTGGGAAAGAAATTTCTCCTAATGGGTGGGTAGGAGATAGGGATCTGCGCTCAGATGGCCTTCACTTAAACCGCAGTGGTACGTATAAGTTAGGAAATTTGTTTGGAAGGGTAATAGGGAGGTCTAGGGAGCGGTGATAAGAGAACAGGGAACTGGAAATCAAGTAGGGATGACATAAAATTGTTAGTGTTGAACTGTAGAAGTATTGTAAAGAAAGGAATAGAATTAATTTAATAGATATATATTTACCAGATATTGTAATAGGAGTTGAATCATGGCTGAGAAATGATATAATGGATGCAGAAATTTTCTCACGGAACTGGAGTGTGTAACGTAGAGATAGGATAGGAATGGTGGGAGGCGGAGTATTCATTGTGGTGAAAGAAAACTTTTTCACCGAGCTCGATAGCTGCAGTCGCTTAAGTGCGGCCAGAATCCAGTATTCGGGAGATAGTAGGTTCGACCCCACTGTCGGCAGCCCTGAAAATGGTTTTCCGTGGTTTCCCATTTTCACACCAGACAAATGCTGGGGCTGTACCTTAATTAAGGCCACGGCCGCTTCCTTTCAACTCCTAGCCCTTTCCTGTCCCATCGTCGCCATAAGACCTATCTGTGTCGGTACGACGTAAAAACAACTAGCAAAAAAAAAAACAGAAAGAAGAATTTGTAAGCTACGAAAAAGTTAAAGATGAGACGCATGAAATTCTAGGTGTAAGGCTCATTTCTAAGGATAATAGGCAACTTGATATATTTGGGGTGTACAGACCGGGAAAGGGTAGCACTGACACGGATTCAGAATCAGCTATGTAGGAAACGACATGGAAAAAAATGTGATTGTAGCGGGAGATCTGAATTTACCAGATGTCAATAGGGAAGGAAATGCGAACGACAGGAAGCATGACCAACAAATGGCAAATAAGTTAATATGGGAAGAACAGCTGATTCAGAAAGTGATGGAACCAACCAGGGGGGAAAATATTTTGGATGTGGTGCTGATAAAACCAGATGAGCTCTATAGGGAAACTGAAGTAATATATAGTATTAGTGATCATGAAGCTGTTTTTGTCGTAGTTAAAATAAATGTGATAGAAAGGAAGGTCTTAAAAGTAGGACTATTAGGCAGTACCATGTCTGTCTGTTAGGTCATCAGCCCAGAGGCTGGTTGGATCCTCAAATAGCACCACCAAATGTTATGCGGTTATAAGGATACCCCAAAAACCAATGGCAGCACCAAAATGAGGCGTACTAGGCAAGATGAGGAGTGAGGTTGTTTGCCACTGCTTTCCTCACTGGGTCAGAAAGTACTATTGCAACACGACTGACCCTATGAGCAGCACCTTTCATTACACTCAGATGCACTAGTCAAGCTCTGAATGTCATTACTCACCACTACCCATACCCCAGCAACTTCCATATTGTCACAGCCATGGATGTTGACAGGGACTTCGGTGGAAGCTACACTTTACTTTGGCCTGTGCCAAGAGATGGATGCAAAAGTACTGTATCCATCAAGAAATGACAGCAGGCAGGAGGCAGTACCATATGGCTGATAAAGCAGGCATGAGGCAGTTTCTAAACTATGATCGGTGAAAAACGGTAAATAAAAATGTAAACAGACTCTGAGATGGGTTTAAAGAAATTGTTGAGGAATGCGGAAACAGGTTTGTACCTTTAAGGGTGGTAAGGAATGGTAAAGACCCACCTTATTATAATAGAGAATAAAGAGACTGAAAAGGAGGTGCAGACTGGAAAGAAATAGAGTTAGAAATGGCTGTGGAAGTAAGGAGAAATTGAAGGAACTTACTACAAAATTGAATCTAGCAAAGAAGGCAGCTAAGGATAACATGATGGCAAGCATAATTGGCAGTCATACAAATTTTAGTGAAAAATGGAAGGGTATGTATAGGTATTTTAAGGCAGAAACAGGTTCCAAGAAGGACATTCCAGGAATAATTAATGAACAAGGGGAGTGTGTATGTGAGGATCTTCAAAACGCAGAAGTATTCAGTCAGCAGTATGTAAAGATTGCTGGTTACAAGGATAATGTCCAGATAGAGGAGGAGACTAAGGCTAAAGAAGTATTAAAATTTACATATGATAAGAATGACATTTACAATAATATACAAAAGTTGAAAACAAGAAAAGCGACTGGAATTGATAAGATTTCTGGGGATATACTAAAGACAATGGGTTGGGATATGGTACCATATCCCAAGTACTTATTTGATTATTGTTTGGTTGGAGGAGCTATACCAGATGAATGGAGAGTTGCTATAGTAGCCCCTGTGTATAAAGGAAAGGGTGATAAACATAAAGCTGAACATTACAGGCCAGTAAGTTTGACATGCATTGTATGTAAGCTTTGGGAAGGCATTCTTTCTGATTATATTAGACATGTTTGTGAAATTAATAACTGGTTCGATAGAAGGCAGTTCGGTTTTAGGAAAGGTTATTCCACTGAAGCTCAACTTGTAGGATTCCAGCAAGATATAGCAGATATCTTGGATTCAGGAGGTCAAATGGACTGTATAGCGATCGACCTGTCTAAAGCATTTGATAGGGTGGATCATGGGAGACTACTGGCAAAAATGAGTGCAATTGGACTAGACAAAAGAGTGACTGAATGGGTTGCTATATTTCTAGAAAATAGATCTCAGAGAATTAGAGTAGGTGAAGCTTTATCTGACCCTGTAATAATTAAGAGGGGAATTCCTCAAGGCAGTATTATCGGACCTTTATGTTTTCTTATATATATATATATATAAATGATATGAGTAAAGGAGTGGAATCAGAGGTAAGGCTTTTTGAGGATGATGTTATTCTCTATAGAGTAATAAATAAGTTACAAGATTGTGAGCAACTGCAACGTGACCTCGAAAATGTTGTAAGATGGACAGCAGGAAATGGTATGTTGATAAACGGGGTTAAAAGTCAGGTTGTGAGTTTCACAAATAGGAAAAGTCCTCTCGGTTTTAATTACTGCGTTGAAGGGGTAAAAGTTCCTTTTGGGGATCATTGTAAGTATCTAGGTGTTAATATAAGACCTTCATTGGGGTAATCACATAAATGGGATTGTAAATATAGGGTTCAGATCTCTGCACATGGTTATGAGAGTGTTTAGGGGTTGTAGTAACGATGTAAAGGAGAGGGCATATAAGTCTCTGGTAAGACCCCAACTCGAGTATGGTTCCAGTGTATGAGATCCTCACCAGGATTACCTGATTCAAGAACTGGAAAAAATCCAAAGAAAAGCAGCTCGATTTGTTCTGGGTGATTTCCGACAAAAGAGTAGCATTACAAATATGTTGCAAAGTTTGGGCTGGGAAGAATTGAGAGAAAGAAGAAGAGTTTCTCGATTAAGTGGTATGTTCCAAGCTGTCAGCGGAGAGATGGCGTGGAATGACATTAGTAGACGAATAAGATTGAGTGGTGTTTATAAAAGTAGGAAAGATCACAATATGAAGATAAAGTTGGAATTTAATAGGACGAACTGGGGCAAAGATTCATTTACAAGAAGGGGAGTTAGGGATTGGAATAACTTACCAAGGGAGATGTTCAATAAATTTCCAATTCTTTGAAATCATTTAGGAAAAGGCTAGGGAAACAACAGATAGGGAATCTGCCACCTGGGCGACTGCCCTAAATGCAGATCAGTATTGATTGATTGATTGATTGATTGATTGATTGATTGATTGATTGAACCCATTCACAAAACTTAACGCGATTCTGAAAATCATTTCCATGTAGCTCTTGTTGGAGGGAGACATGAAACAGATGGAACCCATGACGGTGCAGAATACGTAGTACACCGTGATGTGAGTATAATGGTGTGTCATTGCGCATCCAGTCTACCGTAGTGACGTCACGCTGGGAGCAAAGCAGGGAAGGCGGTAACATTTCTCGCGCTGTGGAGAGAGCGCATCGTTCAAAATGTATTTATTTACAATATGTTACTACTGTCAATTTATGTAATGAATGCCTTATACATAAGCGTTATGGCTCTAGCAGTTTGTAATTTTTGACATTTTCTTGGACGTTTTTCTACGTGAATATAAGAGAATTTTCTTCCTGTTTAATTGTTTTAAGCGAATGTAAGATCTTGTGCGCGCTAAGGTTAAAATCACTTCTCGAGAAATTTTCACTGCTGGCGGTAATTGCTTCATGGTTCTCTCTGTCAGTTTGTCAAACATGCAGCGTTCCCCGCAAAGGTAATTACCGTGAAGGTCATTAAATTCTTCCTCCAGTATATTTGTAACTTCCAGTAAATCGTCACTGGGACTCAATAAATTTCCTCTTGACATACATTGGAGCAAGTCTGGTTGTTTGTTTGTTGCTTCTGGCTGCTGTACAATTGTGCCTAAGTAGGAATACTTGTTGCGAAACTTGTGAGCGATATAGCCAGCAATGTATTTCAAGCCTTCCTGGGTAATTGTTTCTTTTGATAACATATCTTCAAAAGCTTCAAGCACATTTGCGTGTTCTGGAGTCATATTAAAATATGCCATGTCCACCTCGTTTACACTCTGATATTCAGACTGAACGAAAATATTAGCATTAATTTCCTCTTCTTCGTAACTCTGTCCGTTTTCATCATCCAAGCTTTTGCTTAGCTGAGCCAGCATGGTTTGTGTAAAGCAATAATCGTCGTCTTTTCCATCACCATTACGTAAATTGTCACAATCTGTAGTGGTTTAATTAAACACGATTCGTTGTTGTCCACGGTGTTCTTATTCTGAGTAAACACAGCAGCAGAATGTTTACCCAGAATGTACCACCTTAATCTATGTTTGAAGTCCAAGGGACTTGGATGATCATGAGGACCTCCCATTCCTCTTATATATGAAAAGAAATTTTCAACAACGTCCTGATTCAAGCGATATGTTAATATATATTCCAGGCTGTATTTAGAGACCAGGTACCGAAATATTTCTATCAGGGACGCATTGTTAAGTAGGATTCCTTTCTGGAAGGGCAACAAAGACTTATGCTTTCCAACAGTCATTGCTAACACTTTTTCCGTCACCTTGCTTAAAAGAGCAGTCTGGTTTGTCAAATCTGTGCCAAAAGCATTAACACCCGAATGGGCTCCAAATTTTGCCCACGAATTGAAAAGATCGAACCAGTCATTGAACAGCTGTACCAGAAGAGCTACTTGTTTCCAGTTAATATCTGGCATCACCGGGCGAGTTGGCCGTGCGCGTTGAGGCGCGCGGCTGTGAGCTTGCATCCGGGAGATAGTAGGTTCGAATCCCACTATCGGCAGCCCAGAAGATGGTTTTCCGTGGTTTCCCATTTTCACACCAGGCAAATGCTGGGGCTGTACCTTAATTAAGGCCACGGCCGCTTCCTTCCAACTCCTAGGCCTTTCCTATCCCATCGTCGCCATAAGACCTATCTGTGTCGGTGCGACGTAAAGCCCATAACATAAAAAAAAAAAATCTGGCATCAAGCCGTGGCTGCCACAATATTCGATCGCTTTTGAGACTGTCCTAGACAATAACTGAGCAGCAGGTCGTACCTTTTGTCTCTGAGATCCAGACACGTCTAAATGGTACCTAGTAACCTTGTGAGCAAGTGTTATTTCACTACTTGATGCGCACAATAATTTTTCAAAAGCTGATCTGTCTATTACTGCACCATTCACATTGAAACCTTGATCAAGTAGATGATTTCGCACAAGCTTCAGTAAATGCGGCGCATCTGCATAAAAAAATATTTTCAGTGACTCTTCACTAGGATGCTGTATAAAACACTGCTTATTGTATCCAATGTTCAGTCCTGAATAAAGTTTCATATTCCCACCACCCATGTCACAAGTTATGGCAACAGCAGTGAAACCGATATTGTACAATTCTACCAGTATTTCGCGCAGAATTTCTTGTGTCATCACCTGATCAAATTTGTAATGGATGGGCTGTTTCCATACGTTGACTAAGCCTCTTGCTATGACAGTTTGACAAGTCTTGTGTGCCCCTACCCTTTGCTGCAGTTTCTTATCGATGCAAATTTCATTCGATATATACATTTCATCAAATACCAGAACAGTTAAACGCTCCTGACTACTTAATTCCTGGGCCTTGGTTTTCATTGAAACAAGCACATCGCGTAGTATACCCTGTTCTACATTGAAACATGCCGCCCATGTGCGCAATGTTGAAGGAGCTGGAAATGGGTAATGATGTGCTCTTAGATAACGGTATGCCTTTGGACTAACACTTCGCAATGATATCGCTGCCGCTATATCGTCTGAAGTCCAACGAACTCTTTTATTTTCACTTTTATTTTCACGGTTCATTAACACTTTTATTTGCCCTGGAGAAAAGATATGTCCGAATATTTAAGCTATTCTCTCAGAAATGTCATTTGCCTTTTTTAGTTGTTGTAGTAATTCTCCTTCATTCTTCAATAGCTGTTCACATTTTTTCCGTAAGGGCTGGTTTACACGGGTAGAGTAGCGAGGCGAGTAGAGTAGTTAGTAGAGTAGCCACGTTACTCTACTCTACCGCTGTCTGGTAGAGTTGACACTCGTATCGTTCATACGGGAGTAGAGTCATACAGTAGAGTAGAGTACAGTAGTAGCACCATGTCAAGACGTAAGCACATCGTAAGGAAGTGTTTAAAGACATTTACAAACATATTACTGCAAGAGGTTAGTGAAGCGTTAGAAGAAGAAGTAAATGAGGAAAAAAGGGAATGGGTAAGAGGCTGGCTTAGTAGGAGAGATACACTCGGGACATCGGCATTAATTCTGAGAGAACTTGGCAATTTGGAGAAATATGGGGGGGGACAAACTCGACACAGTTGGCCAAGAACATGAGGGATCGTCTCAGGAATCATTTTGTTAATGAAGGAGCAGTTCCCTGGCAGTACAAGCATGTATTTTAACCCAGGAACACAAACGATTGAATTGTTATGACTTTATTCATTATTGTAAAGAAAGTAACGACAGTGTAATCATCCCCTCAGGATTTTACTAGTCTTCGTCTTTAAATACTGTAGTGGTGATTTCTAAGATAAAACTATATGAACGAGCTCCAGTCTAATTATAAATCATAATTCTGGCGAAGGTTTTTGTTCCACGGTGAAGGGCTGAGGTACTCCTTTCCCCAGTTAGAATGTAGTGATGTTTCTATTTCCTTTTTTTTTTTTTTTTTTTTTTTCAGCCAACCTAAATCTTATCCGAATGAAATTTTACAGAATTCATTTCAAAAGTTATAGAAAGAATACCCATTGGCCATCAGTGTGTCGTCTCAGAACCCACGAGTCTCAAAACTCACGAGTATCAAAATTCACGAATTCTAAGAAGAGGATTAGCAAGAATAGGTTTCTCTCTTCTTTGAATGGATATGTGCCCACCCTACTAGTGATGATATAATCGGATATTTTTTAAAAATCAATTGGTTCCATCCGGTTATTTAAATAATGGAATAAATAATCAAATGAATTTCAAATATCATTCAGTTATATCGCGTAGAATAATCGGTTGCGTCATGAATATATTTTTCGGGGTGTGTCGGATGGATAATCGATTGAATTATGTGAATAGATGAAAAATAGAAATACGCCTCTTTTTTTTCAATCCATGAAGTCCAATGCTGAACACGGCACAAACACTCAGTTCCCGAGCCATAGGAATTAACAAATGAAAGTGAAAATCCCGGCCAGGAGTCGCAACCTGGGACTCCCTGGACCCATTGGACCACAGACCATGATGCTAACCATGTATCCATGCATCCGGACGACATAAAATTAAAGTAGGTATATTGCCTGCTGCTAGTTAAAATAAATTTTCAGTTGGTAGTAATTACCGGGGCTTAGTTCTATTATGAGGCCAGAAGACGGCATTTACTTATATAAGAAACTTTATTTTACCGATATTAAATATTACGACTGTTAATTCACTCATTTAGTTTCATTAGAGATTAATTTGGTCATGAATCTCATCGCAGGGAAATTAAATTACTTATCTCCATTCCCTTCAGAAAGTGGGCGAGTATGATGAACGGTCTCTGATACGCTTTCCGAAAATAATATGAACTCATGCTCCACACGTATGACTGAGTCATGTACTCCCAGATGCCTTACTTAGCATAGATTAATATATTACATCACGCCCCCACGCGATTACACGATACGCAATGTTATATACTTGTAGTATTGACTACTTGGCTCACCAAATTTATAAAATAATAAATTAAAATGTGTCAGAATTTTATCTGAAATATAGCGAAGTAGCCAATCGCTATCTTTGACGTTCTGTTGCTATATGACTTAAAAAAGACTCCACAGCGCTGATGTTGATAAATAATAATAATAATAATCGTATGGCCTCAGCTACCGTTTGCAGACATTTCGATTTGACGCCATCTGGCTGTCTGCTCGTCAATTTCGACGTTCCGGTTTACTCTGTCTGCCATCTAGTGGACCTAGAGTAAACCGGATCTCTCTTGGGCGTCTATGGCTGAGATTTAATTAATTTTGTCGGGTAAATACCAAATGTATCACCAGAGATCTTTTACATGCCGACATCGTACGACATGGAGTGTCGAATGGACTTTTTTCCGCCCTTCAAAAATCCGACTACCTCTGCCGGGTTTGAACCCGCTGTCTTGGGATCCGGAGGCCGACACTCTACCACGGACCCACAGATATGATATTTTATGATGGTGGTTCTTTCCCCAGCCAAGAAAATGTGGAAAGGTTCATTAAAAATCAATAAGTGTTGAAAACAATGAAGGAAAAGGTGGTGGTGGTGATTACTGTTTTAAGAGGGAGTGCAACTGGGCAGCCATCCTCTATTAATACTAATCAGAGGGAAAAAAATGGAGGGTGGCCCATACTTCGAGAAAATGAAGGTTTCGGGCAAAGAAAGACAAGGGCCTTTTCTAAAAAATGTAAGTACCCCTGGGGCCCCTTTTAGTCACCTCTTACGATAGGCAGAGGATACTGTGGATGTTACTCTGCCACCCCAACACACAGGGGAAAATAATGGTCGATGAATGACACAGAGGTGTATTATTATTATTATTATTATTATTATTATCATCATCAAAACATTTTTCTGTGGTCTTAAAGGTAATATAACGTATTTTTCCTTTTGATATAAATTTAATGTTAATGGTATTGTGGCCTCAGGAGAGGCCTGGTCAGTGAGTCACCGCTCACCTCACCCCTCCTGCCGTCATCGCAGGCACCTGCTATCCGGAGTCGTGGATTTTGAGACTCATTGGAATATTAATTTAGCTATTAGTTTGCAGTCGTGAGTTTTGATACCATTTGCTACTAATTTTTGCACGTGAGTTTTGAGACGAAACCGGCCATACGTACACTGTAAATTACGCTGGCGTAGGCGTAATTTGCAGTAGCTTCTTCACCATAAATATCCCAATTACTGATTTTTTTTGTTCTTTTTGTTCGTTGCTTGTACGGCCCAAGTGTAGAGCTTAAGCTTCTAGATCTGACACTGTACTGTAAACAATAATTATTTTGGATATTTCAAACAACATATGGAAACTATTCAATTTGTTGGGGAAATTATTGTTATTGCTGAAAATTAACGGCAGTGGCAAGTGATATGTAGAAGATCCCTATGTATGTTATTAATATGATTAATGTACACAGTCCTGCACCATTGTATTGCCTAACTTAAACATGTCGAGACACATGATGAACACGCTGTGTAACATTGAAACTTGAGGAATCTTCATATTAAGTGAAAATCCAGCTGACACTTGTTTATATTTTATGTTGCATCTTCGAGTGTAGATGTCTGCGGCACCACCTCCAGACTTCTTGGATCTTCGTATTTTCATGAGTATTTGATTGTATGTACATCGTAATTTTTTTATTTTCTGTTTAAGTTCCGTTAACCCAAAACCCTCTTTACCCATTTTCGCAATCAAGTCCTCTTCCGCCGCCCGTCTCATATTCTTATTTCTATAAGTAACGCTGTTTATGTTCCATAAACATTCTTTTTCGCTGTAGAGCTCCACAAATTTGCAAGTTTCTTCTTCCGTCCACTTCATTTTGCCGCCAAATAAACGCTCGACGTAATACCACCGCATGTACACACATGCAAATACAGCAGTCGAATGACGCGTCAGCTGAAAAATCGAACGTCCTCGGACTTCTCCGCCAGCTCTCGGAGCTCGGTTCCGGTGGAGGGGGAAGGATAGTGGTAGAGTTACTTTCCCGCAGCGGAAACCCACTCTACTCTACTGCCTACTAACTACTCTACTCTACTTGCTACTATCCCGGTCGTTTACACGATGCTAGTAGCTCTACTATCCACTCTACTCGCCTCGCTACTCTACCCGTATAAACCAGCCCTAAGGACTGGTTTACACGGGTAGCTACTAGCATCGTGTAAACGACCGGGATAGTAGCAAGTAGAGTAGAGTAGTTAGTAGGCAGTAGAGTAGAGTGGGTTTCCGCTGCGGTAAAGTAACTCTACCACTATCCTTCCCCCTCCACCGGAACCGAGCTCCGAGAGCTGGCGGAGAAGTCCGAGGACGCTCGATTTTTCAGCTGGCGCGTCATTCGACTGCTGTATTTACATGTGTGTACAGACGGTGGTATTACGTTGAGCGTTTATTTGGCGGCAAAATGAAGTGGACGAAAGAAGAAACTTGCAAATTTGTGGAGCTCTACAGCGAAAAAGAATGTTTATGGAACATAAACAGCGTTACTTATAGAAATAAGAATATGAGACGGGCGGCGGAAGAGGACTTGATTGCGAAAATGGGTACAGAGGGTTTTGGGTTAACGGAACTGAAACAGAAAATAAAAAATTACGATGTACATACAATCAAGAACTTATGAAAATACGAAGATCCAAGAAGTCTGGAGGTGGTGCCGCAGACATCTACACTCGAAGATGCAACATAAAATTTTCACTTAATATGAAGATTGCTCAAGCTTCAGTGTTACACAGCGTGTTCATCATGTGTCTCGACATGTTTAAGTTAGGCAATACAATGGTGCAGGACTGTGTACATTAATCATATTAATAACATACATAGGGATCTTCTACATATCACTTGCCACTGCCGTTAATTTTCAGCAATAACAGTAATTTCCCCAACAAATTGAATAGTTTCCATATGTTGTTTGGAATATCCAAAATAATTATTGTTTACAGTACAGTGTCAGATCTAGAAGCTTAAGCTCTACACCTGGGCCGTACAAGCAACGAACAAAAAAAAATTAAATAGATCAATAATTGGGATATTTGTGGCGAAGAAGCTACTGCAAATTAGGCCTACGCCAGCGTAATTTACAGTGTACTTATGGCCGGTAACGTCTCAAAACTCACGTGCGAAAATTAGTAGCAAATGGTATCAAAACTCACGACTGCAAACTAATAGCTAAATTAATATTCCAATGAGTTTCAAAATTCACGACTCCGGATAGGAGGTGCCTGCGATGACGGCAGGAGGGGTGAGGTGCGCGGTGACTCACTCACCAGGCCTCTCCTGATGCCACAATACCATTAACATTAAATTTATATCAAAAGGAAAAATACGTTATATTACCTTTAAGACCACAGAAAAAATGTTTTGATGATAATAATAGTACTACTACTACTACTACTACTAATAATAATAATAATAATAATAATAATATACCCCTGTGTCATTCACCGACCATTATTTTCCCCTGTGTGTTGGGGTGGCAGAGTAACATCCACAGTATCCTCTGCCTATCGTAAGAGGTGACTAAAAGGGGCCCCAGGGGTACTTACATTTTTTTAGAAAAGGCCCTTGTCTTTCTTTGCCCGAAACCTTCATTTTCTCGAAGTATGGGCCACCTTCCATTTTTCCCTCTGATTAGTATTAATAGAGGATGGCTGCCCAGTTGCACTCCCTCTTAAAACAGTAATCACCACCACCACCTTTTCCTTCATTGTTTTGAGCACTTATTGATTTTTAATGAACCTTTACACATTTTCTTGGCTGGGGAAAGAACCACCATCATAAAATATCAACAACATCAGCGCTGTGGAGTCTTTTTTAAGTCATATAGCAACAGAACGTCAAAGATAGCGATTGGCTACTTCGCTATATTTTAGATACAATTCTGACACATTTTAATTTATGATTTTACAAATTTGATGACTCAAGTAGTCAATACTACGAGTATATAACATTGCGTTTCGTGTCATCGCGTGGGGGCGTGATGTAATATATTAATCTATGTTAAGTAAGGCATCTGGGAGTGCATGACTCAGTCATACGTGTGGAGCATGAGTTCATATTATTTTCGGAAAGCGTATCAGAGACCGTTCATCATACTCGCCCACTTTCTGAAGGGAATGGAGATAAGTAATTTAATTTCCCTGCGATGAGATTCATGACCAAATTAATCTCTAATGAAACTAAATGAGTGAATTAACAGTCGTAATATTTAATATCGGTAAAATAAAGTTTCTTATATAAGTAAATGCCGTCTTCTGGCCTCATAATAGAACTAAGCCCCGGTAATTACTACCAACTGAAAATTTATTTTAACTAGCAGCAGACAATATACCTACTTTAATTTTATGTCGTCCGGCTGCATGGATACAAGGTTAGCATGCTGGCCTGTGGTCCAATGGGTCCAGGGAGTCCCAGGTTCGACTCCTGGCCGGGATTTTCACTTTCATTTGTTAAGTCCTATGGCTTGGGAACTGAGTGTTGTGCCGTCTTCAGCATTGGACTTCATGGATTGCAAAAAAGAGGCGTATTTCTATTTTTCATCTATTCACATAATTCAATGGATTATCCATCCGACACACTTACACCGAAAATTTTATTCATGACGCAACCGATTATTCTACGCGATATAACTGAATGACATTTGAAATTCATTTGATTATTTATTCCATTATTTAAATAACCGGATGGAAGCTATTTGATTTTTAAAAAATATCCGATTATATCATCACTAGTAGGGTGGGCATATATCCATTCAAAGAAGAACTGGTCCTACTCGTGAGGTTTGAGACTGGCCCAGATAGAGAAACCTATTCTTGCTAATCCTCTTCTTAGAATTCGTGAATTTTGATACTCGTGAGTTTTGAGACTCGTGGGGTCTGAGACGACACACTGATGGCCAATGGGTATTCTTTCTATAACTTTTGAAATGAATTGTGTAAAATTTCATTCGGATAAGATTTAGGTTGGCTGAAATACAAAAAAAATGGAAATAGAAACATCACTACAGTCTAACTGGGGAAAGGAGTACCTCACCCCTTCACCGTGGAACAAAAGTCTTCGCCAGAATTATAATAATAGTATTGCAACCAAATGGTCATGATATATACACTTAAATACACTTAGATGTATATCACTAATAGTGATAATATGCAGTCAATGCTTGCAAAACATGATCAGTTATTTACACAGTTGTGTCAAGTTTCCTTTTCTATGTACACATTCGATAGCATGGTATATGCCGCATCGTTGGTCACAGAAGACACATACGCAACCCGGTCCTGACTTGTGAAATTCCATGGTTCTGCACACCTTATGGTGGAACCCGTGTACGGCAAACCTGGTCACTGTATGCCTCAGGTCATATCCACCACGTGTCCAGTCCCTGTTTAACATCGCATCAGTTGAGTAAAACTCGTCCCATATCATAGCCCTCTTTGCTTGAAGTTCTTGTAGCAGCTCTCTGTAACTCCTTGTCGCTGAGAGTAACAATCTAAGTCTTATGTCTTCAATGAAGTACGTCTCCTTTGCCAGAACGTATACTAGCCTTGATAATGTATATTTAGAAACGCATAAAACTCTCTTCAAGAATCTAGCCTTCAAACTTTCCAGCTCTTGCAGTTGTCTTTTTGAGAGGTGTTCCCATATTAGCTCTAGACCATACATGGCTGTTGGAACAACTTTCGTATTAAACAGAGCCATGGCTGTCTCCAAAGATAGCTGTGGAAGATGTTTAATATCACTAATGCTTCGTATAGCTGCGATGATTCTCTCCTTTAGGTGTATTGTGAATGTTGTTCCTGTTACCTGTATTGTGATCCCTAGATATTTGTACTGGTTACTAATTCGTAATTTTTGTCCTTTACACAGGATGTAATCGCCTCTAGATAATTTTCCTCCCCTCCTAAAAACAACCAATTCTGTTTTGTTTGCATTAAGGTCCATTTTATTATTTTCTGCCCATTTCAAAATTAAGTCCATGGCAACTTGTAGTTCCTCTTTACTCTCAGACGCAATAGCCATGTCGTCCGCATATATGTACGCGTTAACCTTTCGTGTTTGGTTCTTAATTTCTTTTATTGCATCCTGTGTGAAGATGTTAAACAGCAGAGGGCTTAGTGGGTCCCCCTGTAATACCCCATTTGTCTGCCGAATCCATCTTGATGTGCAGAGATTGTCGCTTATTTGGATATAGTTCTCCGCAAGTATGTTGGCAACTAGTCTAGTGAGCCAGGTACGACCGATGATTTCCTCTAGTTTTCTAACAAGTTTCTGTCTATCTACTGTATCAAAAGCCTTGGAGTAGTCAATAAATATTACGAACATTTTGCCTTGCTTTTCTCTGGTTGTTTCGTGAATATCTTGGAGGAGGCATTCCACTGCCATCAGAGTCGATCTCCCGGCTCTAAATCCGAACTGTTCGTCAGGGAGAAGCGGGTCTGCTATTCTATTGATTCTCTGGGTTATCAGTTTGGTTAGAATCTTAAAAGCTGCTGATTCAAGAGCCACTCCGCGATATGATTCCGGTTTGTTTACTTCTCCTTTCCCTTTGTATAGCATCTTAACGACTGATTTTCTCCATACATTTGGAATGCTTCCTGTTTCCAGACACTTGTTCATCAGCTCTAGCCATACTGTTTCTAGGTAAGGGAGAGATGTCTTCAGAAATTCGTTGTAGAGGCCATCTGAGCCTGCCGCCTTGTTAGATTTTGCACTTGAGATCACTTTCCTTACTTCTTCCTGAGTGAAAGGACTGCATGGTTTAACTTCTCCTTCCATTGTAGGTGTTAAGCCCCGTTTACATAGTATATTTTCCATGTATACCTCCCATATAGTTTTATCTTAGAAATCACCACTACAGTATTCACAGACGAAGACTAGTAAAATCCTGAGGGGATGATTACACTGTCGTTACTTTCTGTACAATAATGAATAAAGTCATAAAAATTCAATCTTTTGTGTTTCTGGGTTAAAATACATGCTTGTACTGCCAGGGAACTGCTCCTTCATTAACAAAATGATTACTGAGACGATCCCTCATGTTCTTGGCCAACTGTGTCGAGTTTGTCCCCCCATATTTCTCCAAATTAACAAGTTCTCTCAGAATTAATGCCGATGCCCCGAGTGTATCTCTCCTACTAAGCCAGCCTCTTACCCATTCCCTTTTTTCCTCATTCACTTCTTCTAACGCTTCACTAACCTCTTGCAGTAATATGTTTGTAAATGTCTTTAAACACTTCCTTACGATGTGCTTACGAATTGACATGGTGCTACTACTGTACTCTACTGTATGACTCTACTCCCGTATGAACGATACGAGTGTCAACTCTACCAGACAGCGGTAGAGTAGAGTAACGTGGCTACTCTACTAACTACTCTACTCGCCTCGCTACTCTACCCGTGTAAACCAGCCCTAAGTCACTATTTTCTCTTTCCAACAGTAGGATCTTCCTTCTCAAACCTTCCAGTTCGTTAGTTCCATCGTCTCCGTTGTAGTCCTCCTTTGCTTCAGTTCCATCTTCCCTAAAATCAATATAGACACGTTATTTATTCTTTCAGTTTAAAAAAAAAGTGGGAATGTTACATTTAAGCATATATTTATTGTACCGTATTTCCTCACTCACCTGTTCAAATCAGCAGTCGGCGATCTTAGAAGCTCAGCTACATCCTTATGTCGATTTCTCTGTTTTGCCCTCTCAACCCTCCTGTCATTATTGGGAGTTAATTAATATGTTTCGTGCTAGTGATAAATTCTCAGTGGGAACTGCATCCGGTTTTAAATTACGGCTGTTTTTATTCCGATAATTTAGTAGTTGTTGTCTTAGAGGGATTTCAAAGCACGACGTAGCAAAATGAAACTAGCAAACTCGACCTAAAGCAATAAGATACTTTTGTATTAATTTAATACAGCATAAATAGAATAACGACAATAACAATTTATCATATTTTATAAGTACGTACCATGTTTCAAACTAAATTTGTCATTGTGCCGACATGCGTTTTCCCACACTCTGGCAAGGTCTTCATTTTTCGGGAATGAAAAATACTTTATGTTTGATCCTTTGGTTTTTCTGAAGTAGCTTAAACAACCTGCTACTGCACAGCCCGGCATTCTCAAAAGTGTGATCCGTGTACATTAACGAGAATACTAACAGAGCTTCAAATTATATATGACACGTATTTTAATAGATAACGCAGGTTTATCACACAAAACATACAGTACAACAGCGGCAAGCCATGTGGCCGTGGAGCCGGTTTCTCGCAATGCTCCCAGCGTGACGTCACCTGCGCAGCAGCAACGCGTTTTCGTCTCTGTTACTGACACACCATTATATTCACATCACGTAGTACACTTCCTGACTAATGCCACTTCCCCTCGCGAATACAAAAAGCTAGTGCGGGAGTCCAGAGCAACAACTACTAGAACATTAATTTTACCCTCTTCTCCAGACATTGGTTTGTTTTGGGAACATTTTCGAGATGTTATACTTAGAGTTTCACGCAGTTGAGATTCGCAAATAGGCGCTTAGATGGGTGGCAGGATATATCTCGACGTACACATTGCACCAAATTAAAGCATTCTTTCTACATTCACCATACTAGGATCATGTCGGCTTTTTCCGCAATTGTAAATACCATAGTCCCTAAAGTATCATAAATTACATCCTTCCATGCACCACAAAGTAATGACCCTAGGAAACCATTACACTACATTACACATAACGTAAACATTAACGTCCACACTAGTACGGGCGAGGGAGCCACACGTATTCAACCGATCAACTAGAGAAAACAGCACTCCCTGGTAAGAATGACGATATTTCATTAACTATTCGCATTAGATTCCAATAACGAAGACCATTATGGTTCTAAACGACTCTACTTTTATTTTCTCTGCGCTAATGGACATTGTTCTATTTTTAAAGAATAAACTGTATGCTCTAAAACCTTTTCCTGAGCATTTTTGGAATCGTTGTATGGGCTATATTTGTGAGCCCCTGAATGTGGGCCTGCTTCTATTCTGTGAAAACAGTGCATAATTGCACACCTCGCCTGAGAAATATTCGCGGAAGTAGTTTTAGGTGATTCATTATGTATAGGGCCGATGGCCTTAGGTGTTAGGCCCCTTTAAACAACAAGCATCGTCATCATTATGTATATACAAAGGCGCTTCAAAAAATAATGCAACTAGGCCTCACAAGAATAGACATTTTACAGGCAGGTATAGGGATACACAGTAGTAGGGCGCTGATATGCATTACTATTAAACACAGTCACCATTCTTTTCCCACGCATTTGTTCCAAAGGTACATCAAGGCATCGATGCTGGCATGGAGGAAATCTGCCTCCAGTCCATGAGGCCATGTTATGATGGCACGCTGAATTGTCATTGAATTGATTACCATCCAGATGCTTCTTCAACGGTCCGAAGAGATGGAAATCACAGGCTACAAGCTCGGGGCGATAGGGATGATGGTTTAGAGGGTTGATTTCCTCACCAGAGGAATGACAGTGAATGCTGCCATTTATTGCGACACACTGGAGCTTCTGCGGGTAGCAGTTCGCAGAAAACGACCACTACACGACAACGCCAGACCACACGTGTTAATTGTTACCGCACTTCCGGTAAGAGATACTGGACCATCTCCCCTACAGGCCCAACCTGGCACCCAGTGATTTCTATCTCTTCGGACCACTGAAGAAGCACCTGAGTGGTAAGCGATTCAACGACGATACAGCCGTTCGGCATGCCATCATGACCTGGCTTCGCGGAATGGGTGCAGATTCATGCCGGAATCGATGCCTTTGTGGGCTAACGGAACAATTGCCTGGATAAGAATGGCGACTATGTTGAATAGAAATGCCTATCAGTGCCCTACTGCTGTATTTACCTATATCTGCCTGTAAAATTGTTTTCCCTTGCGAGCTCGTGTTACCTTATTTATTGAAGCTACCTTCTATATACCGTCGCTGTACGAGCAATACATCGTATCCCACAATGCTCTTCATAACCATAACTCCTTATGACTTGTCACGCCTCCCAGCCAAATATTGATATGCAGTCCATAAGAAACAATATTCGTTGTGTTCATTTTCCTGTGCTAATGTGAGGTAAATGAACCTTAAATGCATTATTCTGTAGGAGTGTCCGACACTTCATGAAAACATACATCTTACAGTACGGTACAATAAGGTTCATTTTCCTTTACAAACAAGCATAGGAAAATGAACACAACGAACTTTGCTCAGATGGATTGCATATCCATGTGTGGCTGGGAAGTGTGACGAGTCTCAGGGAAAATAATGTATAGTAAGAACATTGTGGGATACGAGGTGATGCCTGTAAGGCGACGATATACTCCATTCGTTAGCAAGATATTAGTTATTCTACTTTTGTTTCGAATTTTGTTCGGATGATTACATATTACATAACAGGATATTAACTTTAAGTGCATTTTATCTCTTATGCAAATGTAGCAGCATGAACATGGGTCTATAATTCTACTCGCGAAGTTATGTATAAGTTTAAATTTGTAATAGAGCGTGCCAAAGTGCGTATTCGCGCATTTTTATTGATGTGACGTCTTCGTATATATAGGCGTACTGGATCCTAATTTCTGTTCTATATGTGTAAGTGAAGAAGCTGTCTTAGGTTAATTATTACGGTCAGCAATAAATCCTACAACTTTACTCTTTAAACTCAGTATCGTTTATCCTCTGATCTGTTCAATTTCTCGTGATTTTGGATATACCTTCCTTCTACATTTTCATTTGTATGTATGTTCAGTCCGTCAGCGATGCCGCTGGTGGGATCCTCAACAGCTCTGCCATCAGCTGTCATAGATGGCCTAGGCATCACTGAAGAGACGTACTAGGGAAATGAGGAGTGAGGTAGTTTCCCGTTGCTTTCCTCACCGAGCCAGAGTTGCTATTACATAACAGTCTGCCAAGCCCACTGAATTGCATACACCAACCGACCCTATGAGCAACATTTTCACACCATTCATAGCACGGACTGGCTGCATAAGGATTGGCATTACTAGCATTGCTCATACCTCAGTCACTTTCATATTGTCAAAGCCAAGGATAAGGCAGAGACAAGTCTATGAAAGTAACAAAATTGCTCTAGCCTATACCAGAAGACACAGTGCACTGTAAACACTAGGTCCTGCCAGCAAAGGCGGAAATTTTCATTTAACCAGATATAATAATCGTCTTATGAATGTTTCGGCGGACAGTTGTCGTGTGTGTGTGTGTGTGTGTGTGTGTGTGTGTGTTTGACACACATTTCATCTGACTATAATGTAGGTATCACGTTCTCAGTTGAACCGAAGTGATGTTGCGACAGTTAATATTCTTAACTGTGGTAAACAAGATATTTAGATACTTTTATGTTTTAACTAAGACAACAACAACAACGAACTTTTAAAAGTATTTCACCATTATACTTTAATGAGAACTGAAAATATCTAAATATCTACTGCAAATAGCATAAATTCTCACAGACAATTTGCATTATAATATTAAAAACCGTTTACAATGTTTATAAAAACATATTTTTGCAGTGTCTTCTTGTAGATTTCTCTTACTCCCTTCTCCTTGTATGACTGAAAACGCAGCTCAAATCTTCGAACTGCGGATATTTCTTAACAATGCTTATTGTACCTTGTCTTCGGTAAATAATATCTTCAGAAATATGTCCAATGGCATAGTATATTTTCACGCAGAATCCATTATATTCAAGTATGAAACTTGCAAAACAGAACAAAACTCAGAATGCTTATTATGTAGAATACTGGTACTGTATCAAAATTACTTGTTGATATACCTACTACTTGATGTCAGGGCCCAATTTATTTTTACTAACTGCACGTCGAACGTCAGAATTAACTTAAAAGTTACAATATTTCACACGACAAGCAACCAGTACGAGATTGACGGAATGAGTTCGGTCTGTACATAGATATTTTCCGCATTAGATCATAAAACACCTGATCCACATTTTCACGAGTTTTTGCTGATGTTTCTATATATGGTACGTTCCACTCATGTGCTTGTTTGGTAGCACTTTCTATGGACACTTGCCGCTTATCTTTCAAGTCGCACTGGTTTCCTACCAATATGAATGGAACGTTGTTGTCTTCCTTTACATTAACTACATGTTCCCTGAATGCATTAGTAGCTTCAAAGCTGTCTTCATCTGCTATAGAAAACACACATAAGAATCCTTCACCAGATTTAATGTAGTTATCCCTCAAAGAAGGGTATTCTTCATACCCAGCGGTATCCAGAATATTAATATCAACATCTTTTCCATCCAGTACAACCAATTTCCGATACGATTCTATTTTCGTAGGTTCATAACTTTTTACAAATTCATCATACATGAACCTTCGCGTTAGCGCAGACTTTCCTACAGCAATACCGCCGATCACAACAATTATGTAAACAGGGCGCCTCTTTCTTGAACTAGAAGACATGATATCAGCCTACTATCATTGACTGATAGAATACGGTTGCACAATTTCTTTGCCAAATCCCTTTTAATTGTGTAAGAATCAGAGAAATATCACTACATGTGTAAAATACATAAAATTAAGAAAAAAAGTAAAACCCATCAATTTCCGATATAGGACTTTGTGATACATTGTCTTGATACCATGGCTAACCAATAGCTTCGAGCCCTTGTTCTTTTACATATTTACTTTCCTTTATCTTACCGATTGATGCTTGTATAGTTGTTCTGAGTTGACACTCACTCCTGGCAACCCGCCCGCCGAAATACTCTTGTTCCAGGGCTGTTCAGTGCTGTCTCCATGCAATGAAGATCTTGCTCCTCTTCCACGGCAAATTCCTGTGTGCATCCAACATGCCGGACAGTTCAAACGGTGAGTTGAGGACAAATATGTAAAATCACAAGGGCTGGAAATAAATAGTGGATTAAAACAATGTTGATAGGTGGGAAATAAAAGCCAGTTTAGGAACACGTATCTAAAGAATTGCGAGTAATTACAGATAAAGCCTACTGAGACAAACGCAGTTAATGATAAGAAAGGCAATGAAGTGGCAAAGGTCGACGGACAACAGAAAGGAGCAACACACTTTTGGACAAATTTGCGCAGCATTCTAGATTATGCCTTGATTTTGCAAGTGCAATGTTCATTGGCAAGGGACATCTTGTCATCAGGATTGTATAATTGTGTGAGCTCATAGGACGTATAATATATATTTCTAGTGGTAGCTAAACATTGCCACTATAGGAAGTCAACTGAGAGAAGAGGCCGGTTCCCTCACAGCACTTACACTAGCATTAATCATCTTCACCCTCCTGTAAAAGCATTATTAGTAAAAGACAGGTTGAATATCCTGCTGAAACTCTCTTCCTATAAAATCCCTTAATATTTCAGTTGAATTATCTCTAAAATCTCGAAACAGTCGTACACCATTGCATTCCTTGTTTAGTTGTCCTTATCTATCGATCACGAATTTCCAGTCCGTGTAGTTCCTATTCCTGTCTCGTTAGCATATTTGTTGATGATGTGTTTGTCGGGTAAGTGCATCTTTCATCCCGTGGTTTATCATAGCGTAATATAAAATGGATAGAAAATACTCATCAGGTTCTCAAAAGAGAAAGCGTAAGGAGTTGAAGTAAGGAACATCATGGCAGGAAGGTGCGTTAAACACATTTATTTGTAACGAGAACGCTAGATGATAATGTGGTTGTGGTGCCCAGAAGGTAGCGCAGGAAATTCAACATGAATTATTGTGGTAATCCGTTTCCCGGTGATGAAGATGAATGAGAATGTTCCATAAACTAAAAAGTAGTAGACTCAAATTCATCTTCAGTGCTGTGTAATTAACTTCAGCTAACTTACAACTCCACAGAAAGAAAGAAAGAAAGAAAGGCCATCAGAAGTACAAGACCTTCGATTCAAGCGATCCAGGAAATCAGCCAGAAGTCACAGACACACATTTTAGAATAAGGTTAATTAAGGAAGTGCCTATAGATATGTGTTCTAAGAACATTATATTTCCAATGGACAAAGGCATTAGACGTTGTTTTAGCACATGCAACTGCTTTCACCGGCACCCAAATGATGAATAGGTAAAGTGTAATTTGCTGAAAATAAGTTACGGAAATTGTAAGAGGATACAGTGTTCTGAAACAAAAATCGATTTCTAGCGTATTTTATCCTACTGAAAGCTCACCAGAAAATCGACAAAGAAATATAAGTTCAATCGTGCGCAACTTCTGTATCAGTCTATGCATCGTGTGACTGGCCAAGCTCTCTTGCTTGATAACCTTGGGCGGTGCGCTACCGTAACACACACTGACGTGTCGCTCGCTCACATGCAACCTTGCTAGTAATGGTGGCGTATCACAGAGCAGCAATCTGATCATCATGCCCGGATAGTGTAGCGTCTTTATTCTGATTGTCATGTGCTAAGGTATCCTGTACAGACTGGCGTACAATACTTAAATCCTAGGAGTAAAACTCCTCTCGGTTACGGGTGAGAACAATGCATTTGTTTTATGAAGCCTATTGGTAAACACAGTATATTTAGCCCATGTCAAAGTTCGCCACACTGCAAAATAATTACTGAAATGACATATCCACGCAACATAAGTCGTGTAATATTGCAAACACGTCCTGCGGTATTGACAGGTATTAAAGGCTAAGTTTAGAACAGAGTATCTTAGGATTTAGGCTAATAAAACTAAGTCTAACGTAGTTCCGGAGGTTATTATTGTGTTTTGATAGGTGTTAATCAGAAATGTACACCACTATTAATGCCAAATTTCATTTTTAAGTTATTTAGAGGTCCTGACGTAACAGGTCGGGCCTTAACAGCTCGACATTGAGTCCGTAAACCATTGAGAGATATATTTAGTAATAACTGATTTCTGCTAATTGTTTATACAGGTGTTAAGGGTATAAGTGCAGATATTTCTTGTAGCAATAGAGAACGATGTGACGAACCACTATATATCAAACGTTTTAGTAATCCTCGGAAGTTATTTTCGAGAGCAAAGGGATACGATGTTTTTAGAATAGGTAGTATGCCTTGTTCTTGTGAATGAATAGCTTTCCTTTGATAAAGGGCAAGTCACGCGCCACCCGTGCCAAACTGGTTTCTGTTTATGTTTAAGAGCAAATGTACTACTGTAACAGCTGAACGCTACCTATGCAATGTCACGAGAAGTTACGTAATATACTTGCCAAACTGGTTTCAAGTTTACGAGCAACTGAACTACGATAACAGCTGAAGGTTGCTACCAGTGAACGCCATGTTACGTTACATTCCCGTCAGACTGGTTTTGTTGTTGTTAGTATTTAGTTTACGTCCCAGGGACTTCAGACAACCCTAGTCATCGGTTTCGGACCCTGGAGATGTATAGAATTGTCAGCGTCAATACTGGTTCATTTGCTGTTGCGTCCTTTGGGAAATTGGGATATCTGTGTTCGTCAGCCCAGTGGTTTAGTGAGTATGGAAATGACCTGAAAACCTGTGTCGGTGCGGGACCTGTACGAGCGTGTGATATAATTATTGGTTGGGATATGCGCGCCGGGACATGAAATACGGTACGATCCCCCTAGTGTATTGCGTAAAGGTAGAAGAAAGAAGGCAGTTCCTTACGCCAACGAAAGCATGCGTGGGATATGATGTCCAAATGAGTAGCATCGGAATTGAATTATCGAAGCACATCGAACGTTTTTTTCAAAAAAATGTACATGTTATACAACTAAATACATTAAACGTACCTACATTTCGTGCTTCCTGCCGGGCTGAGTGGCTCAGACGGTTGAGGTGCCGGCATTTTGACTCCAACTTTGCAGGTTCGAACGTGGCCCAGTCCGGTGGTATTTGAAGGCGCTCAAATATGTAAGCCTCGTCTCGGTAGATTTACTGGTACATAAAAGGAACTCCTGCGGAACTAAATTCCGGCACCTCAGTGTCTCCGAAAACCGTAAAAGTAGTTAGTGGGACGTAAAGTTATTATTATTATTATTATTATTATTATTATTATTATTATTATTATTATTATTATTATTATTATTATTATTATTATATCATTAAGAGCTGAAAGACGTGCAAGAAAATAGTAAAATATGCGAGGTTTAGGAGGAAACAAGATGAAATGTACGTCACGTAAGGCAATATCGGTCGCGGTAGGTAAATACAAATTACCATGCGTAAGACGAGAACCAGGTACAGCTCTTGAAATGAGTCAGCTATAAACTGGTGTTGTGGTTAGCATGAGAGGGCAAAGTGTGACAAAACAGGTTCTGTGTACAAACATCAAACATACGCATCAACAAGTCTGATAAACTTAAAAAAGGTTACACGTGGGAAGCACGTAGCTATTAACCTGAACGCCAGGCCGGCGGTCGCTTTCATGAGTACAAGATGAGTAATCAAATTATACACAATTCACAGATGTCGAACGTATCTAAGAGGATTCCGCCACAACTACATCCTACATTTTACTATGACGGTGCTAATAAAAGATCGCAGCAGTTTACGCTACTCCGTGTTAAGATAATGCCGGTGAAATACATCTGTTAACACATAAGGCTTCAGTAGAAGGATAAGAATAAGAATAAAACGAAGATGGTAATGAGAGCCACATAGTCAAGCAGGACATAGCCGAACAAGGCTCACATTAGTGACACAGACATGAGTGGCGCGGTCGTAGGAACTACAGTCGTAATAGTAACACTGTTGTAGAAAAGTATGAACTAACATACAGTAGGGGATCCGTAATTCCAGGTGGACGGTAACAGGACTATCTCGAATAGAAAAGCACGGATTTACGAACGTACACGGAAATGCCTGTGTACACGAAAAATTTACCTACGTTAAACATTACAACACAACCGTTTAGAAAACAAAAACATACAGATTACCTTACAGTAAAAGAAATTTTATATCGTCTTTTGTAAATTAAAAAAACGCTCTAGGCAACCTTCTTCAGTTAAGTGTTAACTTATAGTTCCTATTTCAAAAGCGATGAATATAAAACAAGCATTTTATTGAATTTTTTACATGTGATAATGATGTTGATGATGATGATGATGATTGCTGTTTTTAGATCATTGGCCCTTAAAAACGCAAAGTGTCTTCTGTTTTAACTCATAGTGAATAAAAAACAAAATATAAACTGCTCGAACACACGTAATGAATCCAAACCACGTGAAGGGTAGGAATGAGGAACTGCCGAAATGCGTTCAAGGTCAATATCTAGCATTTTAACAAACACGTCTTCCGCCTGTTGTGTTCAGCTTTCGCCACGTACAAGGCACTCGCGCACTGAAACTCTCGATTTATAATTTTTGTTACCGATACATCATTTTCCCTGCTCACATCGAGTCTCAGAATACTCCATCGATTCTGTACTGTATTCCCAAGTAAATGCGCTGCAGAAACGGCGTAACATCTAACATACCGAAGTGAAACTTGTAGCAATTGTTCACAGTGACCACCCTGGGCTTCTCTGCAGGCTTCACTTCTCCGAATCCAGTTGCGACGCATTCGAGCCAAGACACCAGTGTTGTTCAGGATATCCTCTGATGCCTAAAAAATACGTTCACGGAGATCATCCGAACTGGTTACTTGAGTTCGATATACTTTGTTTTTCATGTCACCCCAGACAAAAAAATCCATTTGAATAAGGTCTGGAGATCTGGCTGGCCAATTGATAGTTCCACATCGTCCTGACCACCGTTGATATCCTGTCCACCATCGTGTAAAATCCACGTGGTTCGGCTTAGTCGAAGCGACACGTCCTCTGAAAGCTCCAGTAAAGTACTGTATCTACAGGAGCAAGATAACATTAATAAACAGATTATTAATCCACGTAACCGACCTCAAACTACATCCATCCAGATATTAATTCAGAACCGGTGCTGGAAATTGAGTGGGGTGTTCCACAGCTCCTGAGTGGGATATAGCGGGTTCGAACCCCTCTGTCGGCAAACCTAAAGATGGTTTTCCGTGGTTTGCCATGTTCACACCAGGCAAATGCTGGAGCTATAACATCATGAAGGCCACGGTCGCATCCTTCCCGATACTAGACTTTTCCTGTCCCATCGTCGCCATAAGGAAAGCTACACCGATTAAATGTATGCAAGTAAGGTGATTGGTACTGGTCTGAGTATCTGAGACGGTTGAGACCCTGACCTTCCGACCTCCAACTTGGCAGGTTCAATCTTGGCTCAGTCTGATGGTATTTGATGAGGCACAAATACGTTAGCCTCGTGTCGTAGAAATACTGGCACGTAAATGAACTCCTGCGGAATTAAATTTCGGCAAGTAGAGTCTCAGAAAACTGTAAAAATAGTTAGTGGGACGTAAAGCAAAATAACGCTAATTAAAAGATGATTGGTCAAAGTAACCGACCTCCCACTGCATCCATCCAGATATTAATTGAGAGCCGGTGCTAGAAGTTGCCTTGGTATACTAAGAGGGGATGTTCCACAGCCTATGAGTGAGTTATGTAAATATTAAACACTCCTTGTGTAAAGATTGCCTCATGTGTCACTAATACACTTGACAGAAATTTTGGATTGCGTGCTTGATCAATTAACCAGCGGCAGAAATCCACTCTTAAATCATCACCGTGCTTGATAACAGCAGTCGCTAATGTTCGGCCAATATCCAGTATTCGGGATATAGTGGCTTCGACACCCCCCCCCCTGTCGGCAGCCCTAAATATGGTTTTCCGTGGTATGTCACGTTCACACCAGGAAAATTCTGGGGCTGTACCTTAATTAAGACCACGGATGCTTCCTTCCCGATCCTAGCCCTTAGATATATCTGTCGCCGTAAGACCTATCTGTGTCATGGCGACGTACATCAACTTGTAAAAAAAATTGTAATCAGCTGGTGAAAGATACTGCACCCGTCGAATGTGGTCGGGGCGCATTCGCTCTTCACGCAATGTCCTACGTATCGTCCAAGTTCGTATACCAACGGCACGTGTTATACTACACGTACGGCGCCCGGGATCATCGCATACCATTGCCAGGATGTCTTCTTCCGCGTCTAGGATTACACGTGGCCGTTCACGCCCAGACTTTTCATAGCGTGATGTAACACAGCCTGTACCACGAACACGCTGCAGTAGCCTACAGCACATATCGTTGCTGGATTTGGCACCTGTCTGTTGGGAAGCCTTCGCCGATAGATTCATGGAGCGCGAACCGAATTCTGTTCTACCGCACGATACATTAGCCGCATATCATGGTATTCGTGGCTTTCATACACTGACATTATTAAAATACTACTACTACAACAACTACGAAGTAACTGGCGTACTAGTACGGACGCTAATTCGCCTCTCTGACAGCTGTTATTCAGGTGAAGGCCAGGCAGGGAGCTCATACCTCTAGTCCGTTTTCATGAAGGGGGCGGAACCCGTCCAACCACATCCCCGTCGTTAGGAACAGCAGACAACCGAACCAGCACGCGACACGCCTAGTGCTTTTGTCGAACTGCTTACGTTCAATATTCTTCCACAGTGTGATTTCATTATCATGGATTTTTGGGA